>NC_091821.1:342630391-342812891 GCF_038994185.2 Dermacentor albipictus
TAAACTTGACCTATCAGTTTTAAGCGACTTAGTGACTTCGCAAATTGACGAATTTCCACAACGCCATTGCGCTATAGGGATCACAATTGGCAGTGATTGCACATGTGTGCGGAGACTAATTGCCTTGTTTTGCTTAGAAAGCTACGAAAGCTTGGAAAGGTATAAAGCTAAAACGGAATAAATAACGTCGTGAGAGCGCTTGAAACCGCAAGTACAAAGATTAGACAAATCCGTGTACTACCCACCATTCCAGTGGTAGCTGATCGACCCCAGATGCCAGCATTCTGTCTGGTAATTATTGTAGGAAACTTTATTGGTGTGGTCAACTCTGGCGTTGTGCTAGTACTCTTGCCTGTGTGACACGCTTTGGAATTGGTAAGGCTCCACGCACTGACAAGCGAGGTGCTTTGAGCGCATTTATCTGCGCTACCTTTAATTTACGACTTGATACCACCTTTAAAATCGGTTTCACCACCACCACCACCACCACCACCACCACCACCACCACCACCACAACAACAACAACAACAACAACAACAACAACAACAACAACAACAACAACAACAACAACAACAACAACAACAACAACAACAACAACAACAACAACAACAACAACAACAACAACAACAACAACAACAACAACAACAACAACAACAACAACAACAACAACAACAACAACAACAACAACAACGAAAACGACGACGACGACGACGACGACGATGACGATGACGACGACCACGACGACGACAGTGTTAAAGTTTTCTGTTTGAAACGTTTTTGCAAACAAGATTCTGCGGAAAAGAGAAAGCATTGAGGAATATTTTTCAGAACTAAACCGTGCGCTTCAATACTTGAACAGCATAGAATGCGCCGGAACATGAATCCTTAATATCTTGGAGAGAGTACTATCCCTGCTATACGGACAAGAACCTGCGCAAGGTCCCGTGTATGCTAGAGCATGTCATAACCATTGTGGACGTTCGATCAAAACACTGAAGGTTCCGCAAACATGCGACACTAATTTATCTTGAATCTATCACAGTCGCTTTGTCAAACAGCAACATCAATCAAACAACAGCGTCTGGGACGCGATTACGCAGTGGTAATCGCTAAGCGCAAAACGCTTCGCATTATGGCATAAACCTGCTAATCTCACAGTTCTAGTCTTTGTTTATACATAGGCAATGCTTGTTAGTGTTCGGCAGGGAGTACGCGCTCGGCCAGTTTGATTTGGTTGCTCCGGAGGCGCCTCATTGTGGTACGTGTCCCCGATGCGCAGCATGACTGCCGCTTTGGCGTTTCAAGGCCGGGGAAGTTTCTTCAACTGTCGGTGGGGCAAAGCGTTCTAGAAGTCACACTTCTTCCTTGGAATGCACTGTATGAATATTGGTGGTATATGAAGTTTATTGTGTACGCTTATTCCCATTGTTGCCCCACTCCTATTTCTACGGTCAGATTTGTCGCAGGATTTCGCGAACAGTAGCAAATAATTTCGTGGTACAACCGTCGATCTGCCCTTCCCCAACTCTTATTTAGCCTCTGTCGTAATAAGGCAGCGACCACGCTGTTCGCAGCTTGCTGCAGGCTTCTCCGAGCTTGTGCCAATTGTAGACGGCTGCATGGCTTCGTCAACGGACAAAAAGCTTCAGGATAAAAAAGATTCCGGGTCCTGTGCCTGCCTCAGCGTGTGTATATATATATAATGTGCAAAATTTTGTTTAATTATATAAGTCGACCATCTTGAACATTGCGTTTTCGGTTGCACAGTTGGGTGCAAGTTGGTTCAGCACTAATAATAACAAAGGCATCTCCAGTGGCACCATTTGCAACAGCAATAAAACTGTGCTGCTAGGTGGCGTCTGAAGTGCATGGTTTCACGGAGGCATTGCTGATGTAGCCTATAAGCAGTTATTGCTTGAATTCGAGCCTATATAGAGTATCGGGCATTTCAAACATGGATATTTTCTAGCGAAAGGACTATAGCATGACGAAAAAAGAAATGTGTGCATCGGGGGGCCTCAAACAAGCGCCATACGTTTCAAAGGGGCTTGCCTTCATCATTTTTTAAAAAAACAAGTTCGTTTCAAAAATGCTTGTATAGTCGTTGTGTCATTTTTCTGTCTCCTTATGCACGCGTAGGTGAGGCTGGATATACTAATGCGCGATGAAATAACCCACGCTGGTACACTGCTGAGCGCGAAGAGACTCACTCAGCAGGTTGCCAACAAGAGGAAGTGGGAAGGGTCCCTTCGGGTAGTTGGACACACGGTGGTAGAAGCGGCCCACCAGGTACGTCACCACGAAGACCAGCGCTGTGGTGATCCATCGCCAGTCGACGGGGCTGGAGAAGTCTCCGAGGACGGTCATGTCTGCGCCTCTAGAAAATTTCGTTCAAATCGATTTAGTCTATTGACCACAAGAAAGATGAGGAAGTGAACTTATGGACAATATACTCTGAAGAAACAGCTTCCACGAACTGCATCACAAGAATGCGGATGGCGAATCCATGCTTAAAGAGAAACAAACGAGGCTGAAAAGTCGCATAATGTAAGCAATAAAAATAAGATGCGAATACCAAGTCATGCGCAAAGGTTATTTTATATAAAACCATGAAATATCTATTTTTCTTGCGTGCTACAAGAAGCAAGAAGCTAACATAACGGATGATTGACAATTGCATAACCAAACTGAAACAAGCAAACGCTATCGATGCTAAGCTTAGTTAAAAAAATGGCGTTAACAACGAGCTCAACGTTGACGGAATACTCCCGCAACGGCTGCTTTGTTAAGTGCTTGTCTAATGATCGTACGTTGAAAGCGTTACAATGGGTAGGGAAATTGGGTCTGAGACACGTGATTTCAAAACCAGCAAGGTGATATCCCAAAGGAGATAACGCAGCTGAGAACAAGTTTGCTGAAGCATGTCACGTGACGCTGAAAACCAAGCAGAGAAGAAATTTTCCCGAAGGAACGGCTACAAATATTTAAGATGCGACGCTCGGCGCATTCATGCTGGTTTGTGTTTTCTCTAACAGACTGAAGCGTAATAGATATGTACTACGCTTTTAGACAATGACTCTTACAGGCAATGACGTTTAGGCATGACTCCCTCATGTGGATCATGCCACGTCGCTGCGTAGTGCGTGCCTAATTACTCCATGATCCACTCTCAAGAGTGCACTCTATAGTAATGGACAGGCTCAGATTAACGATCCTGCACTCTCAAATGCATTTTCAGCGAACTAATCAAAATGTAGAGGGCCTTTGACATGCTTGTTAAGATTTCTGTTACCGTGGTTGTGCGACAATTTGAAAATTTATTCCGACATTTAAGGAGGCGTTTTTGCGGATCCCGTGGCCATTAATGTCTTGTGGCACCATTAATTGCCTTGTGAATTTTGAACTGTACTAGTCCGTTTCACACATACAGACTGTATTCCTACAAATTTCGAGTTGTTCAGTGAACTTGTTCAAGTGAAGTACAAGTTTTTCAGTGAAGGCAACGGCTTAAAATTTCCAACACATCGATGAATTCTGCTTCACTTAGTGCAACATTTTTAAAAATTTGTTTGACTTGTTGTTTGACTAAATTTGTTTGATTTGTTCGCAATCGTCCCAAAACTATAACACTTCACCGGCTAAATTTTCAAACTACCTACTATGTACCTAGATATTTCAATCTGTTCAGCCCTGTACTACTTTCGCGGCACTTCATTTAATTATACAGTTGCGTTCGACAAGCAGTGAAAGAAACATCTCTCGAAGCTCATTCACTCAGGCCACATGCTTGTAATTTTGATTGCGCACATTTAACAACCTCTCCCAACATTCTTTCCCCATCTCAGCTATAACAAAATCTTTGTTACTGAAAATTTATTGCGGACTTTTCGTGGTAAGACCTTTCTTGTCAAGTTCTTCAGGGGGCGCTTTTCCTTGGACGAGTGGAAGGGCACTGGCTGTGTCGGGACCCTTCCGCTGCATCTTTCCGTATCGACAGGTTTGCAGTAATTATTCGCTATATTAGTATCTGCTTATCTTAGAACACCAGTGCGATCATTCTTGTGAAAAAGAGTCTAACTGGTTTGAGCACTGCAAACAAGTAAACCTGGCACGTAGATCACGCCGGGACGGATGTGTGTGAAAGTTATTGGTAAACTCCGCGAAAACCACTGAAAATTCTAATGAAAAGCCGCGCACCTTCCCTCTCGGAGAAACCACTCTCCCCTCCAACAGCGCTGACGTCACAGGTAACCTTCGCGTCACGCGCGCGACCTGTAACGCTCAAATGAGCAGCAGCTACAGGAAGAACGTGGTGAGTGTGTCGAAGTGGCACTGCGCTCAAAACTGTCACCCTAAAGGTTCCGAGTAGCCCGAAGAGGCGAAGATCGTGACGCGCCCAAACGTCACGTGGGCCCTCGGGTCTGCTGTAGAAGAAGCGAGGATGTCACTTGTGCGCTTTTTTCGAGGAAGCGTAAGGAGACTCGGCAGCCTTGAAAGTAGTCAGCCTCTTTTGACCATCACTTCACAATATCTGTTTTTTCCTTCTGTCTCCGATATTACTGAAACCTTCATAAAAAGTCTCGCCATAGAACGTTTCCTACAGGACATTTTACATCTTCCAGTGTGTATGTGAAAATTCGTACAAAGCCTTGTGACGGGTCTTTGAACTAACGAGTTGTACGGCGAACAACATCTGCCTGTATTGGAGAATTCATAGACTGCACTAAGCGAAGAGTTAAGCCGCAGCTTTTACCAATTATGGAGGCCGCCTATAAGCGCTTCCAGGAGACAGCAAAATAAATTTATTATAAGAGAAAAGTTCAGAGAAAGGACTTCCAAGAGAAGTGTGTAACTGTACAAGCCTACTATGTTCGGGTCTTTCAGTCATAGCTGCAAGACACTGATTGTGGGAGGAAGGGAAGGCAGCACTGAAGTCCTTGCCATCAACATTGCGGTGTGGACCCCACGAGAAACTGGTATTCGAGATTAGAGAACTAATCCAAACCTTGACTGAGAAAGGACACCAAGTGACATTTCAGTGGCTTCCAAGTCACTGATGCGTCATAGAGAACGAACACGCCGATAACGCTGCTCGGTCGGCTCTTCAAGGCGACGAAGAGAAGCCGATACCGTTATCAAGGACAGATACCACTAGAAAACTTCGAATGCTCACCTGTGATATTACGTTCTCCTTGTGCAACGCAGGAAGTTTTCAAAACAACCGGCTGCACAACCTAGACGTATACCTACGCCTTTGCATTCCACGTGGACTCTGCCGTCGCGAAGCCACCCTGCCTTGTCGAATATGGCTAGGGGTGGCCTTCACCGAGTCTTTTGCTTTCCGAATCGGATGGGCCGACGACGCCTCGTGTGATAACTGTGGTAGCGAGGAGACTTTTTAACACCTTCTCTCTGACTGTTCTCACTACAATTTACAGAGACGATCGCTCGCAATCAGAATAGTGCTCTTTGACCAAGGACCTCTTACAGAAGAACTTATTTTAGAATGCCGACATCCCAAGCCGTCGCAGCGGAGGGCGACGAGGGTTCTGTTGGAGTTTTTTAGGGCAACAGAATTGGACAAGCGGTTGTAGCCTGAACAGATCTTTGTAGTGCTGCATGTGCTACTGTGCTGTGCGGTGACGGTATTGCGTGACAGTGACTGAGTGGTATCGTACGTCTCTGCTCCATTCTTTCTCTCTGCTTTGCTATCACTTTACCTGCCCCTTCCCTCTCTCCCCAGCGTAGGGTAGCAAACCCTGTCTTCCCATCTTGGTAACCTAACTACCTTTGCCTTTTCTCTCCATCTCCCGTTTTCATTCTTTGCACCCTGTTGTTATCGACAAAGTCAAATGCTCAAAGCTGCCTCGCCTGTCAGAGCTTGTTTCCTCTCAAATGTGACTGGCTACGTGTAATTACTTACTGAAAAAGCAATTGAGTTATAGTTAGCGTTGCTGAGTAAAATATTAATCGTTAAATTATACAATTGCGAAAACACAAAACTGATTGCAACTAATTCATTGCATGTAATTCGTTACTTACCTCTTTTTCAAACAGATGCGAGGGAGATGACCATTAAACAAGAAAGAAATAGTGTTACAGCTCACCTTTCAGACGCTTGCATTCTGCGCTCTGACAAGTGACGACGCCGTATTAAATAGAAAACACTTGCACGCCAGCGAGTGCGCATGCGCATTATTACGCAATATTGCTATTGCGCTAGCGTCATAGCGACCAAGGCGCTGATAATTCCTCACCGCCTGGCTGCACATACGTATACTCCGTCTTACCAGTTCCATGCACCACTGCGAGGACTACAAGACGGGCCAGCCAATCAGTGACGAGAGCCAGCTGCATGTATAAGAGAAGGGAGGAAAGCTCGCCCATTGCGCACAACTAATCCTTGCATGGCACTTTCATTCAGTCAACGTCGTTCACAGCATGTTGAATTGGGCTGGTTGGTAAAAACGTCCTATTTTGTTTAGTTCTGTTTCCTTCATGCTTCCTCGCACAGAGGTCAATGAGAGGCCAACAACGCTCGAAATCTCTAGTTGCTTTTCTTTTTCTATTGGCTGACGTGATACACAGCTCTCGCTGAATTGCACAGTATTAGTGAGACGGGACACACGTATGTGAACGCGGAAGCTCTGCCTCTTGTACCATGGACTCCAGTTTGATCGATGCTGAACGCGTAGATACACGTGCCCTTTTTATCATTTGCCACTGCTCGACCTTCCTTTCTGCACCTTATCCGAATGTTTTGTTTGACCCGCCGTGGTTGCTCAGTGGCTATGGTGTTGGGCTGCTGAGCACGAGGTCGCGGGATCGAATCCTGGCCACGGCGGCCGCATTTCGATGGGGGCGAAATGCGAAAACACCCGTGTACTTAGATTTAGGTGCACGTTAAAGAACCCCAGGTGGTCGAAATTTCCGGAGTCCTCCACTACGGCGTGCCTCATAATCAGAAAGTGGTTTTGGCACGTAAAACCCCATAATTTAATGTTTTGTTTGCCTCATCCTTTCTTTGTACGAAATCGTGCGCACAATCCTATGCGGTCGCACTGCGTGAACGCTGTGTTTGTTCAAGCCCATTAGAGAATACTATGTAAGACAATGGCTCGGAGATGAAGAGGCACCAGGGACACTTGGAACATACACATATATCACGGGTAACAACCGATAACCTCGAGAACGCGCAGTCATGTTTAGAATAGGGCTGACTTATGCCCATCAATCAGAAATTAGTAAAATACCACGAGCAACAGAGAGACCTATCTAATGCAGATAAAAATTCGTATGATTGAATATACATCACGCGTTCTTCTTATTTCGAACTATTTTTAAGAACGTCATCTGGAGCACATAGCAGACTTCGGCCTGTGCGGATTTATTAACTGATAAGGCCGAGGCACGCGATAAATCAAATTTTGCAGTTACTTGATTAAAACGCTTCCACTACTTAATGCTCGACGGAGAAGATAGTCCTAGGACACTAGTGCGAACCGGGTTCCCCAATTAGGGATTTAAACCCGTTCCTCCGAACCTCAAGGCCTTGTCGATTGCGTGATCGACTTCAAAATTAGAGCAAGTTTCATCACCTGAGTGTGCGCATGCTTCTCTATTATTCCTTTTTTCCATTTAATAACTTTTACGTGCTTTATCTCTTTTCCCAGCACAGGATAGCCAGCTGGTATTTACACTGGCTAACTTCATTGGCTTTCCCTCTTATTTTGCTTTTCCTCCTCTTTCCACTAGATAAAGTTCTAATCATTCACTTTAGGACACATGTTAGAAAAGTAAAATTGATGGCCAAAAGCATGACCGCTTGGCAAAAATAAGGCTAGCAAGGCTTTCGATATGTCCGTGCTGAAAATGTGCTACAGTATACTTTGAGTTCCAGTCAATAGTTCCTGCAATGTCTTCCTCTAGCAGTTCATGACGACATTAACATCAAGGTCAATCTATTTGTTATCAGACTTCAGAAATGGATATCTCCCAACTGGTGACAGTATCAAAATTTCTACTCAGTGACTACGATTTCATTATTAGGCAACTCAATTTCTGAAATTGCAACTTTCTTCGCCATGTGAATAAAGAACTGGGCAGAAAGCTTCTACTGTGGAGTAGTTTCCTGTTTACCAAGTGTTGTCTTTATTCTCATTTCAGATACCACCGGTCCTGCCAACCTCAGAAGCCAGTCTTCCGATAATGTGGGTAAAAAGTTTCCCTAGATTTTCCTAGATGTGTGCAGTATGTCGTTAGTATTAAGTTTGCCAATCTAATTTTTGTGGAGATAAAGTATTTGTATTGGCAAAATTTACTACAAACTTCTGAAAAATAAATCTGTTTCTAAGCTCATTTAGAGCTATTGTAATAATAAAGTCATTAGAATCAACCTGAAATGATGTCGCAGTACGAGTTGTCGTGTTAACAACACAACACCCTGCTTAAGCCATATTTTCTCAAGAAGACGTCACCACGTTTATGTTTTGTGTCTGTCAGAAATTCTTTCGCACGATGAGTAAAATAACTAGATTACATGAAGCGTTATTCGAATTGTAAAAAAAGCCAGGCGGCTAACCTTCTCTATA
Source organism: Dermacentor albipictus (assembly GCF_038994185.2). Lineage (NCBI taxonomy): Eukaryota > Metazoa > Arthropoda > Arachnida > Ixodida > Ixodidae > Dermacentor > Dermacentor albipictus. The sequence continues at coordinate 342,638,983 of NC_091821.1, forward strand.
AAATCTGGCAGTGTGAAAACATTGTGCCACTTCTTGACATCAATATAAAAGATGCGAATAACTTCTTTTTGCTTGCCGTGTACTGAGGTAATACCAACAAATGTGCGTGCTTACGCGTCATTTGCAGTGAAGCACTCATATATACTGCCAATTTTTATCCTTCCTCCAAAGCAAAACTCAGCGGAGCACATTACCACTGGAACTCTGCCCATGTTTGCTTTGTCTATGAGCGGTTCCCCGGTAAATTTTAGTGTAAGCGTGTATAAGTAGCAGTACTTCGTTAAATAGCCTATGGAACCCGCACCTTGTCGTTTTCTTGGCAAGACACGTTCACAACGCTGCAGTACGACCAAAAGTCATACTTCGCCCGCTAGTGCCGAGGTAATTTACGATGGCTGAGATCAAAGCACCTCAGTTGGTCCACTATTTCAATGTCGTAGCGTTAAATTTCCCTAGATTTAGACAAATTTCCCTATTTCATTGAACTAGGCGTAAGATTCCTAGATCTATGGAAAGTGGTTGGAAGCACTGCATACTACACACTTTCGCACCTGAGCCTTCATTTAAGAGTTACCCTTTGTTCATTTAAGCACTCATCGCTCAACATTTTCCAGATGGTTCTCCAGCGCAGTATTCAAGATGATAAAGTTGGCAGCGCTATGTCTGCTTTTCAGGTATCCTTGGCCCAGTTATGTGTCTCAGCGATATTCGGTTTCACTGCGCAATGCAGGTTGCAATCCAGGGGTGCTGCCAAGGCTGGATACGAAGTTTGTTGGTGTTTTATGAATGCTACACATACTGTCCTGCAGAAGGGTTGAAAGCCGGGCCAGTTGGTACATAGTTGACTACGTACCAACTAGTCAAAGTAGTGACTGTCTTTTTCTTTCAACATACTGCCCCCCATTTGTTTCTGGCGAGCATGATAACTTGATGAGCGGGAGTTAGAAGCATACTGGAAGCGAAGCCGTTCAAGTTACCATGCGAAGATTTACCGGCAGAGGTGTAAGTGAGCATCTACACGAGTCGGACGAATATGTATAGAACAAGTTCATGTGGGCAAGCATCTCCCCGGACTTGTCCTAGCACCGACACAGCAGGTGAGCAGCGTTTCAAAGTTCATGCGCAGTTTTCCAGAAACGAGGTCTAGGATCTTTCCGTCTGGACCTCTTCCGATTTGCCCTTCAGCTTAGGGTCGTGGTCAACGCCGTAGATGTAGACCCATTATTATTCCCAGTATTCTTGGAAATAACCAGGTGACCTGTCAATAACAAGCGGTTTTTTTTAATCGCGCGGTTAGCATTTTTAGTGTAGGAGAGCTAACGTAAACATGAAGTCGGAAAATCTGCAGATTGTGTGTGCAGTTACTATATAAAGACTGATTAAGATAACAGTTGTTATCAAAGCTATTTTTCGCATATATTTAGCCACATAAGCTTTTCAATGGACGGTTTGCAAATAGTCTGTAGGCAGTGATAGGCAAAAAGCTTGGGGCTATTAGTCGGAGACAATGTTTGGACAATCTCTACACTTCCCGATAAAATACGTGCTATCGTAGCCTAATAGTGATAGCATTGGGTTGCTGTGCTCAAAGACAGAAGTTCAATTACACTGTCAGTCATCAATCCTCTTTATGACTGTTACGTCTCAAAACGGCGATGTTTCACAATATATTGTTTCACAAGATGTAGATGTTTCACAAGTTATTGTAAGGAAGAAAAAAAAAAACGAACGCGCACACATGGAGACACACACACAAAAGGCGTTCCAGTTAAAGTCGTTCACACAGGCCGTAGATCGGTAGGCCAGTAGTTTTTTTTTTGCGTTTTCCTCTCTGTCATCTTTCTAACCCCTATCCCCCATCCCCAGTGTAGGGTAGCAAACCGGAGACTCATACCTGGTTAACCTCCCTGCCTTTCCTCTTCATTCTCTCTCTCTATTTAAATAAATAGTTTTAAATAACACATTGCCTTCCATGCTAACTACTGATACGAAAAAGTTCTGGCGCACTATTAACCCAAAACATGACGACGCCATAACCCTTGTTGATAGCACCGATACTGCGATTGCCCCTGCCGATTGCGCATCTGTATTAAATGACGTTTTTGCGCGTAACTTTTCTAAACACGCTCATGTAACACGCCCAACTACACTATCTTACGACTACGCCGCAATGCACCCTTTAATAATCGAACCCGTTGGCATAGAAAAAATAATCGCCTCATTGAAACTCTCATCCGCTCCTGGCTGTGACTTAATTAACGCTAAGTTTCTAAAAAACACTAGCACATATTGTTCCATTATTCTTGCAAAGATTTTCCAGCAATCACTTGACAATGGTTCACTGCCTGCTGATTGGAAGGTGGGGAAGGTGATTCCACTCTACAAAACAGGTACTAAACATTCCCCACTGAACTATCGGCCTATTTCCTTAACGAGTATACCATGCAAAATTATCGAGCATGTTCTGTCTTCTCATATCGCCAACTTCTTAGAAGAAAACTCCTTTTTTTCTGAGTTTCAACACGGCTTCCGCAAAGCATACTCATGTGACACCCAACTAGTATCATTCACGCATAAACTAAACCTATTGCTTGACCACTCTTCAGTTGCAGATCTAATTTTTTTGGACTTCGCAAAAGCGTTCGATAAAGTGTGCCATAGCTTATTAATCTACAAACTGCAACAACTAAACCTTGAGCCTAAAATTCTGTACTGGCTTGAAGTTTTCCTCACTAACCGTTCACACTTCGTTTCAGCTAACGAAGCAACATCTAATCTGAGTCCTGTTTATTCAGGTGTACCACAAGGCTCCGTGCTTGGACCCCTCCTATTTCTCATATATATTAACGACTTACCTTCCTGTGTTTCATCTCAAATTCACCTATTTGCTGACGGCTGCGTAATTTACACCGAAATAACTCGCGACGAGGATGTTACCAGGCTTCAAGCTGACCTTAACGCCATTTCTGCATGGTGCAATTCATGGTTAATGGAACTAAACGTTAACAAGTGCAAATTCATGCGTGTATCTCGAACTACCAGTGAACCACCTGTGTACTCCCTTAATAACACTCCATTAGAATTGGTAACAACTTACAAGTACCTTGGCCTTCACATCACCTCTGATCTTACTTGGAATACTCACGTCACCCATATAATAAGTAACGCTAACAGAATGCTAGGTTACTTACGACGCAACTTTTCCAAAGCACCTTCTTCCTTAAAATTAATCCTCTATAAAACTTTAATACGACCTAAACTTGAGTACGCTGCTTCAATCTGGGATCCAGGTCAAGTAAACCTAATACACTCACTAGAAATGGTTCAGAATAACTCTACTCGTTTCATTCTTTCTAACTATAATAGAACCGCGAGTATCAGTGCCATGAAATCTAGCCTCAACCTACCGTCCTTGTTATCACGTCGAAAATTGTTCCGTTTGTGCCTTTTTCATAAATTATTTCATCACCCGCTGCTACGCAACAAACTTATTTCTCCGCCTCCGTATGTATCACCCAGACTAGACCACATTCATAAGGTTGACATTTCATTTTGCAGATCGAACGCTTTTTTGCAGTCATTTGTACCACGCACTTCCAATGAGTGGAATCACCTCCCCGCCTCGATAGCCACTATCGCAGATCACCAATTATTCAAGAATGTCATAGCTAACACTGTATAACTAGGAACCTTTTTTTTCATATTGTTCAACCTGTACTCACAAATGCCTTAGCTAACATTGTATATCTAGGTGCCATTTGTTAAATAGTTTTGTTTATACATATTCATATACATAATTTTCTGCACTAATAACTCCTGTTTGTTGAATTTACCCGTTTTTGCTTGTAACCACTCCCCTCTATAATGCCGTAATGGCCCTGAGGGTATGATTAATAAATAAATAAATAAACAAATATTGTAAGGAAGGCGTGCTGAACAGGCTGCAATTGTTTGTTAGACGCAGCAAAACCAAACGAATTTGCGCGTTCACTGGGTAAAGCACAGCTGGCTGTGGCTAACGTATTGTTTTTATATGAGAACCCTGTCAGTGATAGCACTGATTGAACCACGGCAATTTGCGAACCAATGTACTACGTCCACTGCTTGCGTAGGGAGCTAAAGAGTGCACAAATTTATCATCCACTTCACCTGCGACGACACTAGGAGTTGGGAAATCAAAGATATGGTCGCCTGCGTGCAGCTGCCACCACGATTGTATGTTTATCGAGAGTCCTCCTGTGGCTACGCACATTATTTCAGATATCGTGTGTTTACGCCGAGTCTGGAATCACGCAACACTCCTGTCGAAAGAATCATTGCGTTGAGGTGCGTCAATCGCGATACGATGAGCGTCAACACGTGCGGGAAGATTAAGACCAAACCTTATTATGTTCTCTAGACAGCCGCCCCACTAGAAAGTTTCCTGCATTACCACAAACTACTTTTACCACAGATGTATTGCCTACTCAACAGAAAGCATCTGAACTAACTTTGATGGTTGGCAGTAGAAGGTAGTCTAGCGAACGTGTCCAAAGCCTATTATTGTTGCTCTGTATTTTTATTTATTTATTTTTATTTAGTACATACTGCAGACCCTTTTCAGGGTCCAAGCAGGACAGGCATATATTCTTAAAACTCAAAAGATACAGAACACAATGAAAAGAAATATACATAAAAATAAGGAGACAAATATTGCAAACTATTAAGATGTCATAACATGGTTCCAATCGGATATTGTCCGCGGAAAAAAGGAATATTTAAAACAGTCAGTTTTCGCAAAATACGGTGTCAATGAGTGAATGTGATGATGTCGGGTATAACGTGTGGTTAGAGGGGATATGTACTGTGAAGGATCCAAAGCAAACTTATGGTTAAGTAAAGAATAAAGAAATTCAAGGCGATATTTTCCTCTTCGCGTTTCAAGTGTTTCAATATTGTTAGCCGCCATGAGGTTAGTGGGGGAGTCGGTGATTTTAAATTTGGAATAGATAAACCTAACAGCTTTTCTTTGAACCCTTTCTAATTTATCTATGTTAAGTTTAGTGAATGGGTCCCAAACAACCGAAGCATACTCGAGCTTTGGCCTGATGTAAGTGTTATACGTTAGAAGTTTTATGTGAGAAGGTGAATTTCTTAGTTTATGCCTCAGAAAACACAGCTTTTTAAATGCAGAGGAGCATATGTTATCTATATGTGAGTTCCAGGAAAGACGGCTTGTGATTGTTACACCTAGATATTTGTAGCTATTAACCTGCTTTAGTGTTGATGATCCGAGTGTATACACGTGGTTAATTGGGTTCTTTTTATGTGTTATTTGCATCGAAACTGTTTTTTCAGTGTTAAGAACCATGGAAAACTCGCTGCACCAATCAAGAACATTTCGAAGACACTGGTCAAGTTCGTTTTGATCGTTAGTACACGTAATTTGACGGAAAACGACACAATCATCAGCAAACAATCGAATATGAGTTCCTGGAGTAACCACATTAACAATATCATTTATGTAAATCTGAAAAAGCAAAGGCCCCAAGACGCTTCCTTGGGGCACCCCAGAGGTGACTGGGAGACAACTGGAGCTGCACCCATCGACTGAAACAAATTGCACTCTATTCGTGAGGTAATCTTGAATCCACGATATTAAAATGTCTGGAAGATTAATGTTTTTTAGTTTTTGAATCAGTTTTTCGTGGTGAACTTTATCAAATGCTTTGCTGAAATCCATAAATATGGTGTCTATTTGACCATTCATATCCAGTGTTTTAGCAAAGGTGTGTACTATTGTAACTAATTGTGTTATTGTAGAATAGCCCTTTCTAAACCCATGCTGAAAGTCGCTTAATATGGAGTGTTCTTCAAGAAATTTGTTAATATGTTTAGCAATAATATGTTCGAGCATTTTACAGCATGCGGAAGTTAAAGAAATAGGACGGTAATTTTGTAGTAATGTGCAGTCACCTTTTTTAAAGATGGGAACAACTCGAGCAGTCTTCCATTCAACCGGAAGTTTTGATGACAGCAGAGATTTTTTAAACAACACAAAAAGAAACTTCGCAATTATTTCGGCATAGCGTCGCAAAAATACATTGGGTAAATTATCAGGACCAGAAGAAGTTTTAGGTTTCAGTTCTAAAAGCAAAGCAAATACACCAGGGAGGCTAACAAAGTCAACCTCCGATACAGGAAAATTTGATGCGCTTTGTACAGTTTGTACACCTTCTTCAGAGAATACGCTGTGAAAAAAATAATTAAAATGGCGTGCAATGTCAATCGGATCAGTCAAAGTATCTCCCTCCGCTGTTATTTTTGAGATATGTTTCTTGCTGTCACTCAGGAAGTTCCAAAATTTACTTGGGTCATTTTTAACAAAACTGGGTAATGTTGTGTTAAAGTAGAAGTCTTTTGACTCACGAACCGCACGTTCAAGATTATTTTTAAGCGTTTCAATCTGACTTAACTGGTGGTTTTTTTTCTTAGATCTTTTTAGTTTTCGCTTCAGTTGAATAATCTTCCGCGTCATCCAAGGTGTGCGTTTGTGAACTTTTTTGCGTTTATTCGGAACAAAGGCATTTAGACAATATTGACACATTTCGACGAATTGCTCCCACAGCTTGTAGACATCGTCATTATCATCGAAGCTCGATAAACAAGTTTCCATATGATCAATCACTGCGGCATCATCAGCCCTAGAATAATCCTTGAAACAACGTACGTGACTGGCTTTTTTGTTGTGGTAAGGGGACTTAACTAAATCTATCGATACGCTTACGAGGTGATGGTCTGAAATGCCTGTTTCGACCGATACAGTATGCATAGAATATTGACGGCTAGCAAAAACTAAGTCTAGTATAGAGGAAGATGAACCTTGTACACGAGTAGGTTGATTTACAATTTGAGCAAATCATGAGTAAGCATGACATCAAACAGAACGTCTGCATTGCTCCCAGACTTAGCACCGCCTTGTAAGCGGTACCAGCACACATCTGGCAGATTGAAGTCACCTATTAACAGTATTTTCTTATTTTGGAAATGAGACAGGTGATGTTGTAGCTTAATAAGATAGTCGGGTGCGGCATCTGGTGGCCTGTAGCAACCATACAGGATGAAAGAATGACCCCAGCAAGAAATTTTTATGCAAAGGCATTCAAGGTCAGGAACATCATATACAAGGTCGCATTCTACAGAGTCTTTTAAGAGAATGGCTACGCCACCACCCCTTGAGGTCCTGTCCTTGCGAACAACTTTATAATGAGGAGGAAATACCAGGTCATCTGCTAAGTCCTCATGTAACCAAGTTTCCGTCAGGACTGATATGTGTGGGTCGAACTCCAGCAGTTTAAGTTCAAGCGAGTCTTTCTTGTTTGCAACGCTGCGTGCGTTAATGTTAACTATTCTCAAGCTTTTTATACTAGATTGGCCCGTGTTACTATGGCAAGACAAGCTATCTGTCTTAGTGAAGAAAGAAGCTGAGGTAAATGAACCACTCACTTTATCGGTGAGCGGTTTCGCAACTGCGTACAACTTCGCGTCACGGGCCGACTTGCGCCGATCCCGTCGTTTTTTTGAACCCTCACTTTATCATTTTTTTCGCAGTCCCAAACGTAAGGAATATTATTGATATATAACTTATCAAACACCAAGGAAACCCTTTCTTTTTTATCTCGGTTCGGCTTCGCGCTATCCCATAGTTTCTTTCTTAGTTCACGAACGTTCTTTGAAAAGTCTTCGCCAATTGAATAATCTTTTCCCTTTAGTTTCTTTCCGTTCTTGAGTATCACAGTTTTATGCCTACTGTCTAAAAGCTTTAGGATTACAGGACGTGTTTTGTCAATTGCCGGTTTACCTAACCTATGTATCCGCTCAATAGGGATAGGGTCGAGTCCTAAAATATCATGAAAAATATCTTTGTTTACGGTTTCTTCAAGCGATTCATTTGTTTCCTCTTCAGTTTCTGGGATGCCATATATGATCAGATTTGACCTCCTACTATAATTTTCAAGATGCTCAAGCCTTGCTTCAAGCCTTTCAATCGTTGTACTCATACAACTAACCTGTTCTTGGCAGGACGTTACTCGGCTCTCAAGCCTGGACAGGGCATCTAATTTGTTCTCTATGTTCAGTAATCTGTTCTCTTTCATATCTTTTATGTCGACTGCAATATCATTAAGTTGTTGTAAAATTCGGGTCATGTCAGGGCCTGGGTTCGATTCAATGTCTCCGGCTAACAATAATAATTTCCTCAGACACAATGTGAAAACCTGTAGCAAGCAACAAAGCCGAGGGCACGGCAGCACCAACAGGAATAGGTCATTTGAACGAAAACATTTTCCATACTTTTTGCTCACCTGCACAAGGAAGACAAACGGATTAGTGCTCCGCATTCTGTCGATGCTGCCATGCCCAGTGGTTGCAAAACGAGCATGAATCCCATTTATAGCTTGAGTGCACTGTGATGCCCCCTGCAGTCCAGGTTCCTGGCAATCAGAACGTGTTGCCGAAGAATGATGATACGGATGCCAAGATTCCAATGCTGGTGGGCGTATTTCTTGATCGATGTCTTGATGCGTTGAAAGATGGACATGCGCAGAGAGGTTCAGCACGCTGATGTTTTTGAGTGGATTAATTTACCACCAAATATCTTTCATGCTCCTGATGCACGAACTGGAGTGTCAGTTTTGTGGCTGCTAAATATACTGTCCTAGTGTATATTGTTTATTTCGGCATTTCATTTAAATGTTTGGTTGCCTTTTCTTCTTGTAGTTCTCTTTTGTATGAATGAAAGCCTCTCGTGCTTGAACCACACAAGAGGTTAGCAGTATGTATAAAACAGAAGATAAGAAAATTAACTTACCGTGAAAACATGTATCACAATACTGTGAATTGAATTAATTAGAACGTATAAAGAAGCCAAAATTGCTACACAGTGCTTCCTTATACATATACTAATTTGTGAGCATAGGACTTCTGCAAAACTCACGTGGACATTGCAACAACTTCTGTTAGGCTACAAATTTACGAGGGCCGTTTTTTTTTTCAACCTCCGATAGGCTTTAAATAAAAGACAAGTTCATCTAAAACAATAATTTTATTACCAAAAGATTAGTACAGTTACGGTTACTTTTCGACATAATCACCGAAGAGGTTGAGGCATTTTTCAAATCTGTGGACAAGCTTTGCAATACCCTCTTCAAAAAAAGTTGCCGCCAATGAATTCAAGTAGTCCTTGACGTTGGTTTGAAGGTCGCCATTGGTTTGAAAGCGCTTCCCACCAAGCCACGTCTTCAGTACAGGAAAAAGATGAAAGTCACAGGGTGCTAAGTCTGGACTGTATGGCGGATGATCGAAAATGTCCCATCCAAATTGTTCGAAAAGCCGTTGAGTTGCTCCAGAAGTGTGTGGACAGGCATTGTCATGGATCAGAACAACTCCAGCGGTCAGCTGTCACAATAAAAGTTTCACAGTAAACAGCTGCAGTGATTGTGGTTCCGGCCTCCATAAACTCCACGAGCAACACACCTTGTTGATCCCAAAACACAGCAGCCATGGTCTTTCTGTTGTTGAATGTTTTTTGAATTTCTTTGGTTTGTTTGGTGAATTTGAATGCATCCATTGTTGTGATTGTCATTTTGTTTCCGGTGTGTCGTACTGAATCCAGGTTTCATCCCCAGTCACGATTGATTTCAAAAGGTTGTCTCCTTCATCCTGATAACGCTCAAGGAACTCCAAAGCTGACGCCATTCGTCGACATCATCGATGTCATGGAAAATGAAAAGATAACAAGTGCTTCTTCATCTCTTATTCTGCTCTCTCGAGCTGAACTATTTCGGCATTTCCGTTCGCCTTGAGCATGCGCCCTTCACGACGAACTATTTGCTCTACGCCTGTCGTGCGGCTTCACGGACAGCGCGGCAATTTTTGAGGCAGTCTTCGTGGCGAGAAGTTTTGACTAACTGGGCATATTCACACTGATATCTTCCTGTTTGCTGACCGGTTGGTTATTTCCCTTTTCTGTCCCCCGCACTGTGGAGCAGTCTTAAGGAATCTACATCATAAGAAGGAAATCCGCAGACAAATAAAAATTGATATTTGGGTGCTATTAGCAGGGGCTTCCAAGTCACGACTGGCAACGTACTAGTGTACTTGAATAGTATTTTTTTGCCATCCAGTACCAATTCATGTGGTCGAAACTCGGAGTGAGAAGGATTAGTATTATCATTTACTTATCTATTTTTGTGGTACATCATGCAGAAATTGCGTAGCTGAGGCACGCTCTGCGTTAATCTCTATATTGCAGCATACACATGTAACAGAACAGAAGAGAAAGCATTTTTAGGGAAGCCAAGCATTCAACGGGTGATGACGTGAAAGATAATAGGAGCAACATTAAAAGGTAGCAAGAAAGCTCTGTAGATTGAAAGCAGACATATAAATGTGGTGTTATGGTTGAGATTAATATAGAAAAATTGAGCTGATCAGGTCATCTAGGCCCTAGGGCAAGTAATTACTGTTAGACTAACTCAATGAGTGCTAAGGAAATGAAGACGAAGCCGATGGAGACAGAGGACTCGGATGAGTTATGCGGTTAGGAAATATAGTAGACATTAGGCGGGTTCGACTAACCCAGAGTCAGGGTAACTGGATCTCTCTGGGAGCTAGAGGTTTACGTTCTGAAGTGCGCTTAACGTAGCCGGGTTGTTATGATCCTGATTCTGATGGTAACCCCTATGGAGCACTCCTTATTTTTTATAGGAATAATAATTTGTACCTCCTTCATTGCATACAATATCAAGGTTATAAAATGCGTGGAGCAGACCACAAGTGAACGTAGCTCTCCACACCAAACATCTACTAAAAGTATAATCATTGCCTGGTGTGGGTTTCTTGAGATTATGCTAGCTTATGTGGGGCTCACCGGCTCTGGTGAGAGTACGTAATTTCAGGAGCAGACCAAGCTGGACCACCGGGTGCATCCGCAGCGTACCCATCAAACAGGCCTTGGTTAACGGAAGCTTCTTATGGTCTCCGCTGAGAAGCATGTTTTATCCTTAGAATACAAAACGAAATGCGATTTGGCCGGTTCTCTCAAACGTTCCCTGCAACGCATTTGTCACATATATATTGTATTGCAGCGTTAAATGGAAACTTTAGCTTGATGCCAATCGCAATTGCCCCGATGAAAAATATCTAAAATGAAGAAATTATGTTTTATGTTAGGCAACCACCCACCAAATTCGGCAGAAGTGTGTTACATTTTTCAGAGAAAGTAAAATTCTGCCGACTACTTGCACCGAAATTTTCATTCAGCTACTGGCATTAATCATGAAGCTGCCTAAAATTGGTAAACAGCAGAAAAATTGAAGCATGAAGTTTCCAAATTGAGGAAGCGCGCACCAAAAATAAGTACTCTGGTTTGGCCCACAGTACTTATTTTGAGGCCCCAAACCAAATAAATATAAATACGAGGGCTGTTTTTTTTTCAACGTCCGATCGCTCCGTGTAGGCGCTACGCGGGCAGCAGAAAGCGGACATGCGCTGTAGGCAACTGCGCAGCTCTCGCACTACACACTCCGCCATCGTTGACATTCAGGCGTCAGTCGGCATTGTGCTACAGCCACGTAAACATGGCTGCCATTATTGTTGCTCTCGCCAAGTGTGAATTGCGAAGTGTTATTCGCTTTCTACAGGCTGAATGCCATGGTGCTGCAGAAATCCATCGGAGAATGAGTCGAGTGTATGGGGAAAACTTCATGAGTGATGGTGTTGTGCGTGAATGGTGTCGAAATTTTAAAGATGGACGCAATGATGTGCATGACGTAGGGGGCCAAGGACGCAAATCTGTCGTTTCAGATGACCTGGTTCAACGAGTTGGCAGAATGGTTAAAGAAAACCGCAGATTCACCATTACTGCTTTATCTACGGAATTTCCAGAAGTTTCAAGGTATGTTTCGTACTCTATTGTTGCTGAACGGTTACGATACAAAAAACTTTGTGCACGTTGGGTCCCAAAAATGTTGACGGACGGCCACAAAACTCGACGAATGGCGTCAGCTTTGGAGTTCCTTGAGCGTTATCAGGATGAAGGAGACAACCTTTTGAAATCAATCGTGACTGGGGATGAAACCTGGATTCAGTACGACACACCGGAAACAAAATGACAATCACAACAATGGATGCATTCAAATTCACCAAACAAACCAAAGAAATTCAAAAAACATTCAACAACAGAAAGACCATGGCTGCTGTGTTTTGGGATCAACAAGGTGTGTTGCTCGTGGAGTTTATGGAGGCCGGAACCACAATCACTGCAGCTGTTTACTGTGAAACTTTTATTGTGACAGCTGACCGCTGGAGTTGTTCTGATCCATGACAATGCCTGTCCACACACTTCTGGAGCAACTCAACGGCTTTTCGAACAATTTGGATGGGACATTTTCGATCATCCGCCATACAGTCCAGACTTAGCACCCTGTGACTTTCATCTTTTTCCTGTACTGAAGACGTGGCTTGGTGGGAAGCGCTTTCAAACCAATGGCGACCTTCAAACCAACGTCAAGGACTACTTGAATTCATTGGCGGCAACTTTTTTTGAAGAGGGTATTGCAAAGCTTGTCCACAGATTTGAAAAATGCCTCAACCTCTTCGGTGATTATGTCGAAAAGTAACCGTAACTGTACTAATCTTTTGGTAATAAAATTATTGTTTTAGATGAACTTGTCTTTTATTTAAAGCCTATCGGAGGTTGAAAAAAAAAAAAACGGCCCTCGTAAATTTGTAGCCTAACAGAAGTTGTTGCAATGTCCACGTGAGTTTTGCAGAAGTCCTATGCTCACAAATTAGTATATGTATATGGAAGCACTGTGTAGCAATTTTGGCTTCTTTATACGTTCTAATTAATTCAATTCACAGTATTGTGATACATGTTTTCACGGTAAGTTAATTTTCTTATCTTCTGTTTTATACATACTGCTAACCTCTTGTGTGGTTCAAGCACGAGAGGCTTTCATTCATACAAAAGAGAACTACAAGAAGAAAAGGCAACCAAACATTTAAATGAAATGCCGAAATAAACAATATACACTAGGACAGTATATTTAGCAGCCACAAAACTGACACTCCAGTTCGTGCATCAGGAGCATGAAAGATATTTGGTGGTAAATTAATCCACTCAAAAACATCTTTAGCAAATAAGCTGTACCTAAATGCTTTTGTCCTGGCCTAAATCGGCATCAGAGCTCTATTTTGGGTATGTAGAGTTTTCCTAACTGCGTGTGACTTTGCGTATACTGGGAGCGTAAATTTAATATTTCCGGCAAGACAATTGTGCGAAAACTCAAAGCGACTAAATTTTTTTGGAGACATCAACAAAGGACAGTGCTGACGCATTAATGAAGTGCGCGAATCATGTCTGCAGTACTTACTGAAAAATATATCGCGCTGCTTTTCTCTGAATTCACCCGAGTTGTGTAATGCCTCCTTTAGTGTGTGGGTCCCATACACGCTTTGCTATAAGACAAGCCTTGCAAGCGAGAAGTGTAACAATACGTGGCGCATCTTTAACTTTTCACCGAAGGAAACATACCTTTTTTTCAGCGCCGATGAACAAATGGTGGATTAAATTAAATCAAATTATTGGGTTTTACGAGCCAAAACCACTTTTTGATTATGAGGAACACCGTATGGAGGACTACGGAAGTTTCGACTACCTGGGGTTCTTTGACGTGCACCTAAATCTAAGTACACGAGTGTTCTCGCATTTCGCCCCCCATCGAAATGAGGCCTCCATGGCCGGGATTCGATCCCGCGACCTTGTGCTCAGCAGCCCAGCACCACAGCCACTGAGAAACCACGGCGGGTTACAAATAGTGGAAATGTGTGCAGACAGTGTTTGTTGCTTAACGTGACGCCAATGTACTTGTAATAATCCACCTCTAGTATGCCGCGGTTTTTGAGCGAATAAACGGATGTGCTAAGTTTTTTCTTGCTTGTTACACGTGAAAGGATAGCTTTTTTCATTGTTCATTTTCGTATTCCAGCTTGTGCACCAATCATCAATACAATGCAAATTTTTGGTAGCACATAGTGGTCATCTTGAGGAGTTGTATGCTTTTAAAGAACATGTCACAACGAGGCAAGCTGAATTGCAACTGTACATTTTCGCAATCGCCAATAGTGTCGTGTAGCCAGGTTTCTAAGATTACTTAAAAATATGGATCATAAGTCAGCAAAAGGATTCCATGGGATCAGTTTTATTAACGATGGTCCTGGTGTACACCGAAAGTAGAAGTTAGGGCTTCGCGTTAGTTGCGAGCTGCGTAACTACGACGTGTCGTTTTTTGGAACTGCTTTGCACGTCACCCTACTCACATCCAACACTAACAGCTGTTCACTGAAACGAAGTTTATCGTGAACTAGGCTTATCTTTTTCCCTGCATGATTCTTTGGAAACGCAAACACTGCTTCTTTCCTTCATTTTGCCAGGCTGCGTGAAATACCTTGTATATTCGCGTACCTCTCAATTTATGGACGTTACACTGTACTTCGTTTCTTTTTCTGTAATCCTGGAAGTGTAATATAATCGGCCTTTTTGGTGCAGGTTTTTTCAAGCTGATAAATACGGCTAACAGATATTCAACGCACGCCTAACTTGTCGTGAAGCAGCTATTCGCTAACTTTATTACCTAACCAAGCGAGCATTGTGAAGGCGTAGCCATATCTGATTTGTTGCGGCACAGTAACACGAAAGCCATCATTTAGAAAATTTGCCAGTGTGTCACAGTACGGAAGCGCATTACGAAGATGAAAATTTAATGAAGGTGGAACTAGGTTAGCATGGAACAAAGAAGACATTTAGCCTACTGTACTCGGACTGCTCTGCAAAATCCAAACTGCTTGAAAGAACCAGAGGAGAAAGAATGAACCCCCCCCCCCCCCGCAAAAAAAGCAAACAAAGAAACAATTGTGAATTATGCAATGGAGTTTTAAAGGTACTTTTGCTGACTTCCTTACTACCTTAATGTACTTGAAACCGGGCGTCTGAAGGGGATTATTCTGCACGCTATACGCCATATAGTGGCCGTAAGAGTTTTGGAGCAGATTAAGCTGTACACAGATTAAGGCGTAATCTGATTATCAGCAGTCGTCAGTGGATTACGGGGCAAGCTCTAACTTTGCTCACGTTGTAGCGTCGACTCAGGGTTTTAGCGTACGGACAACTAGGTTTTCGTAGGGCGGCTATAAGCAGTGCTGGTAACTTTCTATTTTTTTTTCTGTAAGAGTAGCGGCGCGCAACACCTTACATTATTAGCTGAAAGCTGGCAATTGATTACGACGATGATGATGACAACTGCCTCGCATTTTTTTTTCCTTTCTATTCTTTAATTCTTCCTGGGTACATTCTCTATTATTCTGAAACTATAGCTTCATGTTACAGCGTTGGCCAACCAACGGTCGGAAAGTGAAAACACAAAGCAATACCTTGTAGATTTCTGATATTGGTATCAGATTTCAAGATTTTCAAGATTTCGGAAGCTTTGCATAGAAGAGCAGCTCTGATGTATTCAGATAAATCACTAAATAGGCTTTTAGTTACGCCTTTACAAGAAGCAAAAACTGGAGGCGTATATCTCCTTGGCATGAAATGGCGGTGAAGCATTGAAATGCGCTAATGTTCCTTGATGAGTTTCACGAGGGCAATTTACTGGCTATTCACATAACTAAAGAGACACTACAATATCGCTAAGATTCCAAGAACGCAAAGTTGCCAGTAAGGTACAACGAAACATCCGCTAAATTTAGCGACTTTTCTCGCTAGGCTACCAACGCTATCTGAAAGTCTCCCAGAAAGCATTTCCACTTCGATCACGGACACACATCACGCGTGTAAAAGGTACTTCATGCGTAAAACAGAAAAGCAAGACAAAGAGCTACTTAGCACGTTTCACGCTTGATGTTGCAACGGTCACTCTTTTGGCGGCTTTGACTAATACTATAAATGGCGCCACGCTAACGCATTTAACAAGGTTCCTAAGACAACGGGATTTCTTACCTGCGTTCTCTTCAATTGATTTCCCTCTTAATCTTCACTCGTATGCTAGGTTCTTTCCCCGTGCTTTGAGAGAGCCACTGGAGCTCTTTAGTAGAAGTGTCCACTCCAGTTGTAACAGAAGAACATAAATTTTCACTAATGGATATAGCGAGATTGGATATTACCGACAGCCGAGATTGGATGTTGTCTCGATGGACATTAAAGATCTCATGAGATCTGACGCTCATCGCCTTCTTTACCTCGTGGCAAGGAATGGACGCGTACGTGAAGCCACGCTTTGCTTTAACTCTGAGGCTGAATTCACGTTTAGAAGCTACAAGTACGCCAAACTACAAGTACGCGTGCCGGCATGCGAAAGCTCGCGCCCACGCGCCTCACGCATGCGTAGATGGTGTAGCACAGATCGCACTCGACTAAGCGTTGCGCGAGCACAGATTGGCACAGATATCTAATGCTTATGCCGTGCCTAGAGTGTACTTGCCACGACCTGCGTGTTACGCACGCTAAAAGATAGCAGTACTGTGCAACATGGCGACACCCAATGTTCCGCTCCAGCGTGAATTCTCGTGATGGCTATGTTTTCGCTCGCGTTGATCGCCAGGAACTATTGAAATGAGCTTTCGCTTTCTCCAAACTCACCTGAGACATTAGTTATGAGGGCGTAGTGCGTCCAGTTTGTGAGATCGTTCTGCGATTCTGGCGCCCGTAGGCCTAACGAGACGCGTTCGCATGGCCACAACAGGATGATGGTGGCCGACCCCTCAATCTCCAAAGGTAGCGCCAACCACTTCCCTCCTCCTTCCCTCCACTCTCGCGCTCGGTGCGGCCTCGACAGTGGCGCCGCCTGTGCTGGCCCTGCCGTAGCAGACAAAGGCTTGCACTAGCACTAGCAATCACCATAGCAGACGAGGGCTAACGCACTACCGAAGGAAATCTGCGGAAAAGTTCGTTTGAGCCCGAGTTTTTCAGGCGAGGTTTTGCTTCGTCAGTCGGTAACTGGCCTTAATAATGTCGTGTTGGAATTGCGCGAAAAATAGAGAGAAGGACCATTATTCAAGGCGCAAAGCGCCCGCACGTTGAGAGTCCGTGTTGCTGAAACACGATGCATAAGGGCATGCATGAATGCACGTTGTGCTCAAACACGCCCGTTGTACCTCAGTTTCAGGTTTTGACTGCGTGAAAGTATGTGTACATGGTTTCGCAAGTTGAATTACGTACCTGCAGGACACTTTTGTTCGGCCGGTGCGTGAGAGATTCCAACTGTCTGGGGCCAGCAACGCCTAGCAACAGGGCTGCTTCTGCTCCGAGCCTTTTATAGATGTGTGTAGCTCATGCACGGGTTGTGGCAGCCATGAGCCACGTTTTCACACGTAGACAGTATTATAATCTTAAAAACGTACTAGCACATGAAATATTTATTTATTTATTTATTTTTTATTTATTACAGTGGAAGTGGTTGGAATTTGATAGCAAGAACGAACTTGATGGGAGAACTGGACTGAGGTTCCGAAAGTAATTCCCCCCCCCCACCCCCTTTTAGCAACAGTAACACTTTTGTTGAAGTGCTCATTTTATATATGTACACTACGTGCGTCTGTATTCTATTGCGTTGTAAGCTTTCGCAGCGAGACAGTGTTGCTTTAACTGGTACACTCAAGGCACACAAGACAGAGAAAAAAAAATTTGATTTTGGGGTTTTACGTGCCAAAGCCACGATCTCATTATAAGGTACGCCGTACTGGTGGACTCCGGATTAGCTTTGATCAGGAGGGGTTCTTTAACGTGCCCCCAATGCACGGGACACCGGCGTCTTTGCATATCGTTCCCATCGAAATGCGGCCGATGCACTCACGATTTGATCCCGCAACCTCCCGCGTTCAATCCGTGTGCATGTACTTCTGTCGCACTGGGCCGGTATGTCGGTCGGAGCGCGCTGGAAAGAAAAAATATACAAAAGCGTGTCGCGTGCTTGCACGTGACACAGATGGGTCAATGGAGGAGCGGAGGAGGCTGGGGCGACAAGAGGCGTGGAGTAGGAAACGCCGGCGAGAGCGGGGTGGCGGAAATATCTAAGAATGGCGCTACTTTAGAAAAAATGAGGGGTTTTAGGCCGACCGACCCATACAGAAACACATATATCACCGACTCGTCTCGAGAGTAGTTCGCCACTTCTCCGCATGATGTCGCAAAAGTGGCACTGCACTCATTACAACGGTTCTCAGCGGCGTATGTCGCATGATACTTGTGGCAGACGGCACGCAATAAATAAAGCACGCAGAGTGAAAAACCGTAGCCGTCATTTCGTTCAGTGATAAAATACAGATCTCTGTTATTGCGCGTTCGTAAGTTGCTAAAATATGGTGAAGCTTCTGCGACAAAAAGGTGAGCAGCATGGTTAGTGGAACCTCATCTCGAATGGCAAACTAGTGGAGTATTTCGGCATTTGCGGTATTTCGGTAATTGGTGGTATTTCTCTTTCAGAGGAGATCAACAAGCACACCTATTTCTTCGCTCTGAACTATAAATCATGGGTCCCTAAAGCAGCATTGTTGCAGTGCCGACAAGGGCAGCAGCCGACACCGGCTGTGGATGAAGGACGCTTTCAGGAATAGTTATTCAAGCGCGATTTCATCCATGTTGTGGACTAAGAAAATTTTACCAAAGATGCAGTAATATGGTGTTACCGCTCATATCTATAGTACGATGCCCGAGGAGATAAGAGAGAACATTTTTTGGGGGGACTGCGATCGCACAACCTGATTATGACCGCAAACCCTCGGAGAAGCAAGAAGTTGCGAATGAACCTTGCGCGAATTGCGACGTCAAGATTTCTGTGCCGGCGCTTGTGGAACTTGATATCGCGTAAGCGTAGCATCATGCTGGGTCACTGGATCAGGAAGTGGGAGGTTTCACGGCTACCGCATTTTCCCTTAGAGATATATTAGTTTCTAAAATCACGCTCTATAAAGCTTCCTTGCGTTTGTGTTACCGTATACGTTAAACTAAAAGTCTTGAAGGGACGCACAACACAACGCCCCGCAAAGGTGCTCTCGTTTAATGTACGTAAGGCGACAAACGCTATTCTGAAACTGTCCATCTTCTCCAGGCAGGTATGGGTGCTCTGGCTGACTCACAAAAATACGAAACGATGTCTTGGTACCAAGGCGGAAATGTTAGCCAAGTGGACTCACGCTGGCGCGCGTTTTGTAGGTTCAAACCGCCATTATATGTGAGGCGCGGCAAACGCAAGGTGCAAGGGCGCAAGCTTTTACGCGCCGGCAAGCGTACGTGTAATTTGGCCTTTAGAGATGTAAAATTTCATAAGCCTTTTGAGGGGAATGAAAAAGAAAACTGGTTTGTTTCACGTTTCTTTTTTCAGGAACATACAAAAAATTGAAAAAAAAAGTCGATTGCGCACAGAGCTGTAATATACCCGAAACATTTCTTTCTGTTACACTGAAAAGAATATAATTGTTAAATTGTTGCATCACAAAGGTCTCAGCAGAGTTTCCGGTTCCAGAATGTAGGAAAGATTTTACGCTAAGGCATTTATTTCACATCAAAGCGTCAAGACCAACATTTGTATCAATCTGTGTGAGATTCATTTCAGCTTTACGCGTCACGCTTCGCTGTGCAGCGGACGAAGCCTTCCGGAAATTGAGGTTCGAGTACACGTGCACAAGTTTTTGCACGCGATCGTTTAGGAGCCTGTTGCATAGCTTGGTGTTCACATTTTAAAACTCGGACCAGTTTCTTTCACGTGCTGCAGAAGAATGGGGAATCTGCTATACGCGACAGGCGAGTGGGCTCAAGGGTTGGTTGAAGCAAAGTCCTTGCCACCACGTGGGTGGATTCAGGTGCTTCGTAGACCCCCGAACTCCTTCTTTTCACGAAACTTTAGATACGTCGGAAGGAGTCTTATTGCAAGAGAAGAATTGTGCGGGAAGCTCTATTCTTTCTTTTTTTTTCCAATTTCATACTGGTTGAAAAAAACGATAAGAAACCTGTATTTCCCCCCTAAAATTTCAATGGTATTTCAACCGTTTACGTCTCTAGACTCCCACTAGAGAAATATTCGTCGACTCATTGCCATAGCAGCCGTAACGTGGAACAGAGAGGGAGCGAAATTTTTTACAGAAAGAAAGCAGTTGATTTGGCCTCAGATGGTATGCTCTAGTTGGCTAATCTGTAATATTAAATAGAAAAAGGACCTCAAAAGGAATGATGGATGATGGAAGGTGCGAAAAAAAAGAGCCATACGTTTTACGGATCGCTGACGTCACACCAGACGATAACCGGAGCGATTATTCTACAACGGCCACCACATGACGAGGCTCTTTTTGCGAGCACGTGTAATCGGGCGGCTCCTGCGTTGCTAAAGGGCCCTTATGAAAATGGTTATGTCCTTTATGTTTACTGTATGTTTCCCGCAGTTCACATGAGGAAATATCCTTTATGTTTCCTCCATGTTGAAATTTGGCCACTGCTTTTATGTTTCCTTCGTGTGTCCTCCCTTTATGTATCCCTTATGTTACCGTACTTTATGTTTCCTCCATGTTGAAATTTGGCCACTGCTTTTATGTTTCCTTCGTGTGTCCTCCCTTTATGTATCCCTTATGTTACCGTACTTTATGTTTCCTCCATGTTGAAATTTGGCCACTGCTTTTATGTTCCCTTCGTGTGTCCTACCTTTATGCATCCTTTATGTGGCCGCAGTGACTAAATCCTGTATTTTACGTAGACATGCATAGATGAAGAGTTCCGTGTACACATTTTATATTTATAAATTTTTCCTGAGTTAAAAAGTTTTGCATTGGTTTTCATTGTAAGGTTACTGTTCCCTACATGATGCAGCGCATGGATTGAAACTCTGTTATGGCACAGAAATTCATGACAATTTGTTCTAAAATTGCAAACTAATTAGCCTTCATAGATTATTTCAGTATAACACTTGGAGAACCACTGTACGTTCCTCACTGCAGTGCTGCTGTTCTAGTTATGTCTTTGTGACTAATATAATATGTAATGTTTGGATGGAAAGATCAGGTTGGATCAGTGCTTGCACTTTTAAAAGAAAGTTTTGACTATACTTTGCAAAAGTTTGTCTGAAACTACGAACAGTTTATTGGACTATCTGAATGTTACTTCAGTTTGCCACGTCTGCTCACAGCAGACCTCTGGAATGTGTTGCTTGGGTGAGAGCTCACAAGGCACCTGAAAAACAAAACAAAAGCCAATCTTTTTCACTTATTCAAAAATATTCATTTAAGCAAGAACAGCCTGGCCTGTATGCACACAGCGAAGAAACGTGGAGAAGTCAAAAACAGATCATAAAAACATCAGGGCAACACAGAAGCTTTTAACTAATTGTTTGAAAGAGACTGACCTGCCAGTCCACTCAGGTATTAAATTGCTCACAAATTTTTTTAAACATTTCTGCAGCAGCTGCTAAGTAGTACATGACCTATAGGAGTAGGCAACTGGCCAACAAATCTTTGTGTGCCTGCTTGTACAGATGTCTCGTAGTTATATCTCAAGTGGTTACACTGTGATATGGTAAAATTCAGGCGGGAATAAAACCAGCCGCAAACATCAGACTACATGGGAAATTATCACCAAAACTTAAAGATCTAGTAAATCAAATGACCAATCGATTACGAAGGGTCTAAAACCTAGACCGCGATTTTGTAGCGATCCCTTTTCCGATGCTACTCCTTTGCTCATTGATCTGACCGACATTCCGCTATCGTTATCAACTATAACAGCCAGCCGTGAAAGGTGGGTTATAAGAGTGGCAAACATCGAGCGCAAAGCATCGCAAGCAAATCGCATCCCTTATTGGGCAGTGCTACAAACCACTGTCTTTAACAATCGCAGGAACTCACATCCCGTTCTTCGGATGAAAATATTAATGAAAACGAGCGTCTGATTGAGATGCCTCGATTAAAAAGAAATTTCGCTGTTGTAATGTCGGTCTACATTTGCCCTACAATATAGAAGACAAATACACGAGCACGTCGAAGAACACAAACAATGCAGACAAGTTCTCGCGAAGCTGCACTTCAATCTGAACACTATCAATAAAGTAATCTTCACACAAGCTAATACCTGTTCAAGTGTCAAACATCGCAGTCGCGTGCCAACTCGCGATGCCCGTGACACATCGACATCCATTACAAACGTAACTTGCGGAAATTCATATCTACGGAAGAATTTCTTGCCGGGAAACTACCGAGAAAACAGTAACTTTCAGCGTTTAGGTAAATATTTGCCCATTAAGTCCCAACAATCGGCGGTGGTAGCACATCACTCCATAAAGCAAGTAAGCGGTAAGAAATGATACATTTCACGGAAACTCCCCTCGTGAAACGCTTTGCTAAATGTGCACAGCAACATGGTCAACGTACGCTCAGAAAGTGTTCTGTTGTCGTTCCACAAAGCTTACTACATGAACCAAAAGCTGCGAGAATGCGCGCAAGCGTCAGATCTGCTTACCTTCAATGTGGTCAGCAAACGGCTTCTTCGTCTCGCAGGCACCACGCGGCGACACTCTTTCCAGCGCGAACACTGTTGAATCGCCGATGAACACCAGCGCACGAAAGCACAACTGTCAACAAATTCTTTCACGCACCATAATTCGAAGCCATCAGGTATTCCACGAGCGAACGCGGACAGGCGAGAACAAAGGCCGCTCGGACGGGCGCTACACAAGACACTGGCGTATCACACGAAACATAAGACGAACTAATGGCGTTACACGAGTCCAGAGGTTTCCTGATGGTTAATGCACACGGTACGGATCACAGTTTGTTTAGGCACTTCGAAAATATGATTAAATTACTGTGTAACGAACACTCTCACCGCTCACAGCAAAACAACGTGACCCAGCTCACCGTCAACCGTTACACTGCGGCAGCGCCGCACTGCGGTTAAAACGTGAATTTAGCCTCCGAGATCTACATTTTTCTTTAGGGCGTGAATTTTGGAGAAGCACGGCCTTCGAGATTTAAAAACGTCGTTGCTGGAAGGAAGGCTGGTATTTAAACACAAATTATTGATTTTAAAGTGTCTTGGTGCGCTGCCTTGTTTTTTTAAAGTATATGCAGAGATTTTAGACGAACTATGCGCGAACGCTTGTCCTGTGGTTTGTCGGCGGACACGAGCCAATCAGCGCGCATCATGTGCTCTTCCGTCGCTTGGGATGACGCACGGTGTGCGGGCAGCCGCGAGAGCTGTGACGCCTACCGATCAGAAATTCGGAATTGCCACACATATACACGCTTCTTATGGTGCCCAGTGGCGTGTTTTTGAGAATGTCAGGCTTTATCTTGCATAGGTGGCACCATATTTGCTCGTAGCGTAAGGAATGAAGGCGACAAAATGTGGCGATAGCTGGCTTGCAGCGGCAGCGGAACTTCGGCCAAAGTGAAACAGGCGTACTGCTTGTATGCTCGCGTAATCAAATACGGCCATACTCCGCACACAACTTTCATACTTAGCCAACTCACAATTATAAATTGTTCAGTTGTACGCCCAAGCAAGCATTTACGGGATCCGCGCTGCCCTGCTTCTACGCGTGCTAATATCGACACAGCAGTTACTCGTACTTGTGGTCAGCGCGAAAGCGACACGGACAAAAGGAAGAAACACAACAAGACGGCGCTGTTTCTTCGGAGTGTTCCTTGTTTCCGCGTTGCTTTTGCGCTGTTGCTAAAGGTACGATGAATCGTAACCAACTCGCCCACTATATGCTCTATGTTACCTACGTGTGTACTGAAATGCACACCTAGGTAACATCCTGCCGTAAACACAAAGGACACATCCTACAAGAATTATAATAAGGGTTGTTTTCTTGGACCAAATGAAAGCATAAGTCAAGATTTAGTACTTACAATGACTCTGCTGAGTGTATCAATGCCTGTCACACAGTACAGATAGATCTGCCTATATTATATGTAAAGACAGTTGTTATGTGCACTCTATGTTACCTACATGTGCACTCAAGTGTACACTCAGGTAACACATAGTGCACATCCAGTTAACATCCTGCCGTAAACATAAAGGACACATCCTAGAGGCATAATAAAGGTAACTTCCTCGAGGTATACGTTAGGATGAGTAAACACGTAGTACACACAAAGTTCACATCCTGGAGGTCACACAAAGGACAAGGAAACATAAAGGTCACATAGGACACAAGAAGGAAACATAAAGGAAACATAAAGGCAATGGCCATTTTCATAGGGGGGCTCCTCACATGATATGATGCACTTTCTCAACATAGAAGGCGTGGCGGCGGAGGCTTCAAAAGGAGCCATTGAAATTGATCCTACTGAGACTGCCGGGCGGACTGCTGTCGAAAATCTGCGTCTGCAAAATGCAAGGCTTGCTCCCTACCCGGGCAGGACCAAACTACAAACAAATTCCGGCGTTTTACGTGCCGACACTATCACCTGATTACAAGGTACGCGGTGCTGGAAAACTCCAGGACGATTTTGACCTGAATGCGAGCACACAAACGCTCTCGCATTTTACCTCATTGAAATTTGGCCACCGTTGCCGGTATCGAATCCTCCACCATGAGCTCAAGAGCGCCACGCCAGAGCCTCTTAACTACTGCTGTGTGGGCCACAAGTGACAGCTTGTGATAGCGATTCATCAGGATGCAAATTTTCGATCAGTATGTTTAGCTTTGCGCTTGTACGTTCCGGGTCTTAATTTCACTACAAGGATGACTTGGTGGGCTAGTTCGTAAAGCATGTACAATAGTTAACAGTGCACACAGACGGCGACAGAGAGAGAGCAACAACATGAGACAGCGCTGTGTCCTGTTGTTCCTTCTCTCGCCGTCTGTGTAACTAGTTAAGTTAATTATATCAAGTGTTATTTCGCTCCGCGCGTTGCTTTGTCTGCTGGTGGGGGCTGCTCAGGAATTCTTGATGGAGCCAAGTCACATCAACGTCAACAACTTTTCCTTGTCCTTGGACACATACTGTGATAGCAGATTCAAATATGTTGACGGGCATCATATACTCAAAATATTTGAAGAAAAATATGTTGGACTTAAGGGGAAGGAGGAATACAAACACGAAAAAGAAACAGGAGAGACAGAGCACTGCGCGCACACAGGAGGATGCGCAGCATGGCTATAAACAATCACTGAGGCAGATGCACTTCCATAACACTATTCGTGCGCTGATACATTTTTGCTCCAGCAATGGATGTTGCCATGATCCCAGTACCTCTTACTCGTAAAGTGATGTTACGCCCAACCCGCCGTGGTTGCGCAGTGGCTATGGTGTTAGGCTGCTGAGCACGAGGTCGCGGGATCGAATTCCGGTCACGGCGGCCGCATTTAGATGGGGGCGAAATGCGAAAACACCCGTGTACTTAGATTTAGGTGCACGCTAAAGAACCCCAGGTGGTCAAAATTTCCGGAGTCCTCCACTACGGCATGCCTCATAATCAGAAAGTGGTTTTGGCACGTAAAACCCCAAATATTATTATTATTAACCCCAGGCGGTCAAAATTTCCGTAGTCCTCCACTACGGCGTGCCTCATAATCAGAAAGTGGTTTTGGCACGTAAAACCCCATAATTAAAAAAAAAAATGTTACGCCCAGCTTGACGCCATGTTTCCGCAAGATTTCTGGTAGCCACCATACACAGCCTAACACTAGCCATATTCTAAACAAGTCGTTCTCCGCGGACACCCTTTCACTTCAATTTACATTTCAAAGAACCGAAAGCTTGCGTTTGAGCAATGGTGTTTTCGCAGTGCTTCGGAGCAGAGTTGGACATATTGAGAATTGCAGACGCGCGTAATGAACTGGCCCAAACCCATCTCTCATATCTGTATTCTGTCGCTGCAAAAGGTAAATTAAAGCAAAAGCGTAATCCAAAGTGTCTGCAAAACAAGACAGATAAGGGTGACAAGTTTCGTTACGACCTGGATCGTGTTGCCTTTGGTGAGGTGCTCGAGATCTGCTTTCTTTTCGCGGATAGCGTCTTTCCGAGTGGCGAGCATGGCCTGCACAAGGGATCCTATTTTACTCGAAAAAAAAAGAGAGAATGAAATGAAAAAGGATATGTAGTACCGACAACGTTATGGGTGAAGACTGGTTCACAGTTTACGGTGAAGCAGTCATTTGAAATGCCGTCTGATATGTTAAGTTCAAAGCGGTCTAATCAAGAAAGCCGTACTAACACTGTGACTTTCTTTTGTATTCAGGTGGAGCGGCAGCGGTTGCTTGCGGAGGGCAGGGAGATGCGATGTACATTGAATGAATGAATAAGCCAACTTTACTTCCACTCAGAAGAGTGGACGAGTGTCGAGAGAAAAAGCTCAACAGAGTTTGATGGGCTTCCGAGCTTTAACATGTAATAAGCGGCTTGTCATTTATTATATCTCGTTTATTTATAGCGCTAAATAACGACTCTTAGGTATTCTGTGTTATGCTTTAGGTGGCTTCGCGCTAGTGAGGAGCCTGCTGTAGCTACAGAGATGGAATAGGAAAAGTTGCTACAGGGAGACAATACGATACGCCATAGGGAGAGGTCCTAGTCTATAGAAACCAGATTGGGTTCTTTTGCGGGCAGCGTAAGTGCGAGGGCGTTTTCACAGTCTACTCTCATCGGAACGCGGTCGCGGTGCCGGAACCAGGGAGAATGGCGTAGTGCTTAGCAGCGGAATCAATCAATCAATCAATCAATCAATCAATCAATCAATCAATCAATCAATCAATCAATCAATCAATCAATCAATCAATCAATCAATCAATCAATCAATCAATCAATCAATCAATCAATCAATCAATCAATCAATCAATCCCCCCAAGAAAGATGAAAAGAGAGAAGCGAACTTCGGGAGAGCTCAAGGCAAAAATTGTCATCATCCCATGCAAAAGCAGCACAAAGACATACGAAAGGGAACAAAAAATCGCATACGGTTGTTTTAGAACCAGATATTGAGTTTCCTGTTTCTGAGAAAGCCATACGGGTGTCTTTTGTAGCTTCATGCTATAATTACTAGTGCACAATTTTCTCATTCATGAAATGCCACGGATCTTGCCCATTTCCACACAAAGGATCATCTTCGCGAGAGGGCACACGACGCTTTTTATATGTGTTCCTTGATTCCATGCACTCCAACGTAATGTAATCTGGTTTCTCATAGAGGTGCGTGTGCGGACGTTAAGAATATATTTTGATGAGTAAACTACGAACTGTATAATCACAGTGGCAGAAATAAGCAATGCGATGCGGGGCTAAAATGGTAGTTCTGTCAAAGTCATGCAGCTTCCTGCAAAAAAAGACAAAAAAGACAAAAAGGAATAGAATAAAAGAAGAAGAATGTAGGAATATTCGCAAGTGGGAATACTTGAAATTGCTTATTCTCACAAGAAAGGATTTTGTCCGGAAGTAAACCTTACAATGCAATGATAATGTGCATGACGCATAATAAGCATAATTTGGGAGGATGTGACGACAGTAATGTTCACATTCAGGCAATCATTTTCTCTATTTTGCGTGTGACTTCGGATTTCATACTGAAGTCTCAGAGATTGGCCGATGAGGATTGGCTCCCTAAGCAGAGCTCAAAGAGAAGTCAATCTCCTGCCAATTACTGATTAAAAAATTTGGAAAACACGCCTTCGTGATGTAAAAAAACGAGCCCTATTGATAGTCGCGTATGAGTTGGATTGGACAACCTGTAGATGGTGGTGGCAGTGGACAGAAACCGCCTTCAGGTACTGTACCTGAAAAGCATGGACACGGAATTGAGGAAGAGCTCAAGAAATTTGGCAGCCAAGTACATGGTAACTGAAAGTGTAAATAGACAACCAGGAGTCATCAAAATGAAAGTGAGAAACAAAGACAGTGAACGAAAAGGATGGAAAGAAAAAAGACCATATAGAGATTTACAAGAATGGTAAGAAAGAAATCAGAAGGAAAAATCCATACAATAACACGAATGTCAGTGTCTTACTATTTGGGGCTCGAGCTGGTTGCCTAAGCACAAAAGATACCGGATCGAATGCTCGCCACAAGATGAAGCATGTCAATGCTGCAGCAAAAATCCTCAAGCCACTGAGCACATCCTAATTGAATGCGAAGGAACTCACCCAGTAAGAGCAGTAGGTAACGTACACGTTCCAGAAGTGCTAGGATATAAAGAACGGATGCATCAACCGATCAGTATTCCAGATAAGCAAGAGACGTTCAGAGCATTGGTGAAAAATAAAAAGCAGAGCAGAGTCCAGATGCCTAATTCGCCTCCTGTGTTCTAAATCTGAACAGAAAATTTATTCCACTTGGTTTTCGTAAATTAGTTCTCTGACAGGCTGGCCAAGCGTCTACGACGAATGGATTTAGTGACACCGCTGAAGCCGCAGTGTTTAAACGAACTTAAATAGGTTTTGTAAATAATAAAGAAACTTCAACTTTGTGATCACAATGTCAACGCTATGATGACCACTCTGCTGTGAGAGAGAGAGAGAGAGAAGAATACAGGAAGGCAGGGATGTTAACCAGTCAATAGTCTGGTTGGCTACCCTACACTGGGGGAAGGGAGAAGGGGAAGAGAAAGAAGGGAGAGAGAAGGTGTAGGTACGCGTACGGACAGCACTTCAGTTAAAGTCGCTCGAGCAAACCAGAAGTTCTGAGAAAACACAAAAGTGCCTTCACTGCCTTCTGAGCCGATGATCGGTCGGGACGGTGCTCTAATATTGTCTGTTCACTCAGAGGACGATCGTCTAGTTTCCTCAATGTGTCGGACAAATACTGTCTTTGGGCTTGAAATTGAGGACAATGGCACAATATGTGGTCAATGTTCTCCTCGCATGCGCAAACATCACATGCAGGACTATCAGCCATTCCAATTAGTGCTGAGTAGGCATTCGTGAAGGCCACTCCAAGCCATAACCGACACAGAAGAGACGCTTCACGCCGGTGCACACCGGCTGGAGGTCTGAGTTGAAGTGATGGGTTTAGTCGGTGAAGTCTTGTGCGTCTTGTATGTACATTATTCCACTCTGCTAAGGAGATCGTGCGTGCCAGAATGCCAAGTTGTCTCGCGGCGTCGGTCCTTGAGAGCGGAATGGGGACGCAGCGGTCTTCTTGGTTTGACGTCCGAGCTGCTTTATCGGCGTCTTCATTACCAATGATACCGCAATGACCTGGTATCCACTGAAAAGAGATATCATGGCCTTTTTCTCCTAAGTGATGGACAAGTTCCGCGATTTCGCACGTGAGCTGATCGTGAGTTCCATGTCGGAGAAATGAATGCACACATTGCAAGGCCGGCCTGGAATCGCAGAAGACTGCCCATTTTCTAGGACTTTCAGTATTTATCACTTCAAGCGCGTCGCGGAGAGCCGCGAGCTCTGCAGCTGTAGACGTAGTGACATGGGAAGTGTTGAACCGCTTGGTTATTCTCATTGCTGGTATAACTACAGCGCCGCCGGAACTGGTTGATGTAGTTGATCCATCAGTGTAGACGTGTGTGCAGTCGCTGTATTTCTCGTACAAGAGAAATAAAGTTAGTTGCTTGAGCGCTGATGATGGCAAGTCCGACTTTTTCTGAAGTCCTGGGACTGTAAGGTTCACTTGAGTACGGCGCATACACCATGGAGGAATAGAAGGCCTTGCCGCAGGTGTGTAACCTGACCTGAAAGAGTCACGGTGCGCGAAGACAGTCGCACTGAATGTCGTGTGGGGCCTATCTACTGGGAGACTTGCTAGGTGGTGGGTAGGGTTCCGGGCGAAGTGTCTTAGGTGCACACGCATTGTTTCAATGCTAATGTGCGTTCTAATAGTGAAATCTTGAGCCACTGCAATAACTTCAGTCGTTGACGCACTCCGCGGTAGACCGAGACATATCTTGAGTGCTTGGGCTTGGATGCTTTGGATTATGTTCAGGTTAGTTCTGCAGGTGTTGGACATGACAGGTAGGCTGTATCGCAGGAATCCAATAAAGAGGACCCTGTACAGTTGCAGCATAGAGTGTATTGGCACTCCCCAGGTCTTTCCTGCAAGGAACTTAAACATATGGCAAATTCCTGTCAGGCGTTTTTTCACATAATTCACATGAGGGGTCCAGGAGAGATTTTTGTCAAGGACCACCCCTAAAAATCTGTGACTCGTGCTGTACGAGATCATGTGTCTGTCGACGGATATCACGTATGGCGACATTGATTTCCTGGTAAATGCCACCGCTGCGCACTTCTCGTATGATATATGAAGTCCTTGTTCTCGAAGGTAGGATGATGTCAAAGTAGCTGACTTTTGAAGCCGCGCGCGAAGCTGCAGTCGCGTCACAGCCGACGTCCAAATGCAAATGTCGTCGGCATAGATGGAGAGCCTAACAATGCCTGGCAGGATGTCGGTGAGTCCAATGAGTGTTAGACTGAAGAGCGTTGGGCTGAGTACTCCGCCCTGAGGCACCCCACGGTTACTGTAATGCTGGGAGGTCGGGCCATCCTCGGTAAGTACGAAAAAGGATCTCGTATGTAGATAGCTACGTATCCAAATATATACTTTGCCGCCAAGTCCTACTGCCTCTAACGCGTTCAAAATCGCTTCGTGCGTTACGTTATCGTACGCTCCTTTAACATCCAGAAACAGGGCAGCAGATAATCTTTTGCAGGACTTCTGGTGCTCGACGTACGTCACCAAGTCGATAACGTTGTCTATGGAAGAACGGCCCCGCCTGAAACCGGCCACTGCATCTGGGTATACCTGGTAATGTTCGAGGTACCATTCTAGCCGTGCTAGAACCATCCTCTCCATTAGTTTTCCGATGCAACTGGCAAGCGCAATTGGTCGGTATGATGCAATGTCTACAGGCGACTTGCCAGGCTTGAGCAGTGGAATTATGCGACTGGTCTTCCATTCTTGGGGAACCGTACCTGTCCGCCAGGAGCTGTTGAATAGGAGCAGGAGCACTTTTCGAGCCTCGTCACCCAGATTACACAGGGCACGGTAGGTTATACCGTCGGGGCCTGGTGAAGATGAACGCTTGCACAAGGCCAGTGCAGCTTCGAGCTCGTCCATGGAGAAAGGACTATCCATGCGGGAGTCGCGTGAAATCGGTGAGTGGCGGAGCGTCGATGTTCCAGCGCAACTAGTTTCGCCAGCAATCCTCCTGCAGAAAGCTTCCGCTACGTCAATCTCGCTGCATTGTTGGTGAAGGGCCAAAGACTTAAAAGGGTGGCGCTGCTGAGGGGTTCCACGGAGACCACGAACAGTTCTCCATATGTGAGACAATGGTTTTCGTGGATCCAAAGATTCGCAGAATGATTTCCATCTTTGTGATGCAAGTTTGTCCATGCGACGCTGAATTTTCTTTTGAGTTCTTCTGGCCAACTTCAAGTCATTTACAGACTTCGTGCGCCTGTATCTTCGTTCTGCACGACGACGAATTGCACGAAGCTTCTCTAGCTCAATGTCGTATTCGGTGCGTGTGGACGTTCTCGGAAGTGAATGTTTCGCAGCCTCTAGGGCACCTTTTATGATGTCCTCTAGGCTAGTGGCCAAGTCATCACGACAGCCGTCTTCGACAATTGACTTGAACATTGGCCAGTCGATGCATTGTGTGACGGCGGCTAACCTGGAGTCCGTCAACCCTTCAACCCTAAGATAAGTGGGTAGGTGGTCACTTCCCCGCGTTTCAATATCCGGAAACCACCTGACCTTTCTAGTGAAGGAGCGTGAAACAAAGGTCAGGTCCAGGCAGCTACAGTAGGCAGTTCCACGTAGAAAGGTGGGGCTTCCATCATTTAACAAGCATAGTTCTTGTTCGGAGGCAAATGACACTAATCTTCTGCCTCTCGAGTTTATCTTAGAACTTCCCCAGAGATGGTGGTGGGCATTAAAATCTCCAGTAATCACCAAAGGCTGCGGAGTCGCTGTGGTGATTCGCCGTAATCTCTCGCAGTCCAACCGACTTGAGGGCGATATGTAGGCTCCAATTAATGTGAAAGTGAGCTTGCCTTTCCTCACTGTCAGACAGACGTATTGGTTTTCTTGGTCAGGCGACACTGGGTGATGGACATACGTAAGATCACGTCGCATGAATACGATGATCTTGCTGCATTCTCCGTGGGTGGCGGACATGAAACATTCATACCCGGACAGTCTGATGTTATCTGATAGGGGCTCGCAGATGACGATGACTGGGAACTTATTCGTGAACACAAACTGTCGAAAGTCCGACATGCGTGACTTCAGTCCTCTGGCGTTCCACTGAAATATCGACGCGTTTCGGACTTCGTCACGAAACGACGGCTTCTGGAGAGCCATGATTTTAACCAAGAGCTGCAAGTACTGGACTCAAAGTGTCCAGTACCTGTAGTGCGCTTTGCGCAGACGAAGACTTCATGTTGGTAAGTATACCGCGAATGGCACTCATGAGCGACCGCAGAATGTTGATGACCTGGAGATCATCAGCCAGCGTCGCTTCAACAGTGGCAGAAGCCGTCGAAGCCGGTGCGTTTTGAGGTATCTTAGCAGGGAGGTGTGCCCTCGGTAGCTCAGGCCATTCTTCAGGACGGGCGAGGCTCTCCTCTTTGTTCGCTTTCCTTGTATCTGTCTTGGTGGCGCAGTGCGGAGATGCGGCAGCCCTTCTGACTGTAGCTGGCGTGTACCTATCTTCAGTTGCGGAATTTCTTGAACGTTTTCGGTGTCGATGCCGACGTCGCCGAACAGCGGTAGCAGCCTCTCGATGCGTCGAATTGTCGCGCACCATGCGTTTTAGAATCGTGAATTCCTTCCGCATCCGCGGGCAATCCTTTGATGAGGCCTTGTGAGGACCACTGCAGTTCGGGCACTTTAGAACATGTGTGCTGCAGGCGTCTTCTGAATGGGACTCAGAGCACCGCGGGCACACTACACTGTTCACGCAGACACCCTTCACGTGGCCAATCTTGCAACATTTGAAACACTAGAGGGGCTTCGGTACGAATGGTCGTACTGGATGGCGGACATGTCCTACTTTGACGTGGGAAGGAAGGCTGTCTCCTTCAAACATAATCTTCACACAGCGTGTGTTTCCCAATCTGGAAATTCTTGTAATGGAATTGCCTTCTGTCGTTGGCTTTATCAGCGTTGACAAGTCGTCATTAGGAATGGCAACGTCGACGTCATAAATGACGCCCGCAGTACCATCGCCGCCTGTAGGGATCATTGATCGCACCTTTACGTTGTCGATATCAGTTATATTTCGTAGGTGTTGTAGGGCACTACGATGTAGCACATCAACTGCCAGGACATTTTTCCGCGGGTTTATTCGCACGTCTTTAATCTCATTTGGTGCGATTCTCTCGAGTAAGGAAGAGAGGACCTGCCTGTTGAGGAGCCGCAAATTGGTCGCCGGGTCCACGGGCATAAAGAGCACAGTGTGCGGCCAGCGCAGCGGTGCACTCTTCACGGTAGAAGCACTTGGCGACGAAGATGCCTGCAGTAGTCTTCTTTTCGCTGATCTACTCATCACGACCTGGAAGTCATCGTCCGACGAGTCGTAGCTGTCCGAACATATCTCAGTGTCCTCGCTGTCGGTATCGCTTGACGCACTTCCACGTTTCCTGGACGCTAGCCGACCTGACGGCTGCACACCAGGAAAGTCCGCGGAGATTTCTTCATCCATTACCGCAAGGAGGGAGCGGCAGCTCCCAGAAATGCAGGGAAACAAAGCGAAAAAGCGGAGACAAAAGCACAAGCGTTCTATCAAAGAATCACTTCGTCTTCCCACTCTGCTGTGAAGCGCAATCACAATGTGGAGGCTACCAGTGTGAAGGATACCGTTGGTTTATCATGGTCCCGAAAGCCTATGCTTTTGTACAGCGAGTTTCCGCCACTTATATGTCGCTTTTGAATAGCAAAGCGAGTTCTTGAAGGCCATTTTCCAAACAATTTTTCTAACCTATATGCCGTTAAATTATCGCCAACTGTTCATTAATGTCTCTAAAGAAGTCGCTGATTGCTAAATAGCAAACTTTGCTGTAAACATACGAAAAAGTCACTAAATCTAGCGCCAAAATCGCTAAAATGGCAACACTGATAAAATACCGGTAAATTGTAAAAGCAAATCCGAGTTTGTGTTTTCAAAAATGGTTAGCTTAGACGGCCCCAACAAACACGGGATGATGCAAGTGGTGGTAGATTAAATTGGTTTTGAATAGCTTAGCGATAGCTTTCTCAGCAGTTCAGGCTCGCAAGGCACGTCCCGCCGGCGTCTCGCACCGCAGAGTGCAGGGTAACCCTTGGCTGCTTAGTGCGGCCGGCCCCGCGTCATCTGCTACAGCACGTGGAAGCGAGGGCCGAAAGCAGGGGACATGTAACAAAATAAATTGCACCTATTTGAACTCAATTCTGATAGAAAATTTGGCCTCAGCTGTTGTTTTGTTGTATTTGTGCAGTGTGCAGCTGACAGTACCCGCTTTCACAAGTGTGTGTGCGTAGCGATGGGGGGGGGGAGGGGGATAAATGGCTTACTTTTACTTTTCAATTGTGACAGTGGGGGGAGTGGCATAACCCCCCTCCCGAACCGATAGATACACCTATGACAAGCATGGTGTCGCGCACGCACAGGGAAATATAAACACATCTCACTCGATGGCCACGAGCAGTCGCTGTAACAACGCTGACGTGTTGAAGACCGCCGGCAGCGAGAAGCGAACGCTTCGTGCGGCCTCAGTTTAACCGCGAGAACACCTTTCACGACCAGATAAGGGAAAGCAGTCTTGAAAGTTCTGGGAACCTCAGTTGCACTATTGAGGTTCGATTGAACTGTTGACAGAAAAAGTAGCCCGAATCAACGTCTAGATTAGGACTTGAAAGACCACTGCACACTTGCAGAGGTGGGGAAATTTACCAACTGTTACCGAGTGGACTCTGCTCTAGAAATGCAGGTGATGAGTGCGCTGAAGAACCAATGTGGCAGAGACTCCACTTGCAGCTGGTGGAGATGCCACACCCGCATTATCAGGGCTTCAAGCCGAGTGATCTTGGTTGCGACTCTTGGTTGCGAACCAATATATTCCCGAGTTTCAAAAAAAGGGGGGGGGGAATTACCTACTTTGCCCGCCCCCCCACCATTCCTGAGAGTGGCGGGGCAAGTGCTCCTCCGCCCCCCCCCCCCCCCCCCCCCGGTAGATACGCCTATGGCGGCAGCTGCAGCCAAAGTGCGCGGAATGGGCAAAAGGCTGGCGAAAGGCAGGGCCGCGTTCGAAGTGGCCTTCGCGGGGGAGGAAAAAACGCAGCGAAAAAGTAGGATGCTGGCTCCGTCACTCCGGAATGTGTAGTAGCTGTGCGACCACAAGACTTTGGAAACGGCTGGTGTTTTCAAGCGCGCAACTGCACTTTCCTTTGCGATGAAATCAATGAACCGAACGGAAAATAACACAAGGAACGGTAGGCGACTACAAGTCGCATACGTCTGCCATTTCACGTCCACTGTACTGTGGGAAAGGAAACATAAGCCAGCGTAGGCGTTTCTTCGATCGGTTTCGCTTGGTTAAGAAATGCTAGCAGCGCATCAAAGAGGCACTGCAAGCTAACTTGCTTTATCCGTTTGTTTAAATGGCTTACTCACTGTTATAGCTCAACTTTACCGATCTCAATATCAACGAGCTGAAATTTCGACTGTTGACTCGTCGTAGTACTGGCGCGCATTATGAAATAAGAAATTCTTGCCGTTCAAGGATGAGGAGGAGGAGGAGGAGGAGGAGGAGGAGGAGCAAGCAGGCAGTTAGGCTAACCAGAAATGCGTCTGGTTGGCTACCCTACTCTGGGGGAGCGCAAACAGGGAATAGAAAGATATGATAGAGAGAGGGAGGGGAGGGGGATGAAAGACGCGGTGAGCTAGCGCACGCACGCGGAGGTCCTGAGCCAGTCAAAGGCGTTCACATAGGCCAGTCGCCCTCAAGAAAGACAGAAGTGCCTTTATAGCTTTGTGGGCCGACGAGCGATGGGGTTAGTCTTCAAACAGCAGCTGCACAGACAACGGTCGACTGTCCAGTCATCGCAACGCGATAGATAATGTTTGTCTTTCCGACTGAAATCGATAACCAGGGCACAATAATTGTTCGATGTTCTCTTCCGCGCCACAGATATCGCATGCACCACTGTCAGTCATTCCAATCAAAGTAGTCTACGCTTTCGTGAAAGCCACTCCCAACAACAGCCGGCGTAGAGGCGATGCCTCACGTCGGTGAAGCCCGTGTGGAGGTCGGAGTTGAAGCGAAGAGTTCAGTTCGCACAACCTGGTGCGCCTTGAAAAACGAGGCAGTTATTTTGCATCCCACAACCGCAATTACGCGCAACTCTCATATGGCCATATGTATAATATATAGACATATCACTTCCCGGTTGCCACTGAGAAACCGCAAAACTGTCGTACTGAGCTTTTATTCCGAAAAGCGGAGTTGTAGCGTTAATCATTCGATCACCGTAGCAATATGTACAGGCACTGTAAAAAAGTTTGTAACTAAAAAATGTAGCCAGCAGCAATAGTCACACACACACACACACACACACACACACACACACACACACACACACACACACACACACACACACACACACACACACACACACACACACACACACACACACACACACACACACACACACACACACACACACACGCACGCACGCACACACACACACACACACACACACACACACACACGCGCGCGCACGCACACACACACGCACACACACACACGCACACGCACACGCACGCACACGCACACACACGCACAAACGCACAAACGCACATACGCACACGTACACGCACACAAACACACAAACACCTACACACACAAACACACGCACACACACACACGCGCGCGCACGCACGCACAAGCACGCACACACAAACACACAAACACACGCACACACACGCACGCTCGCACGCTCGCTCGCTCGCTCAGAAGCTCCAGGCTACATTTTCACGTTAAAACAGAACTCATCTCTTAACGACTCAAAAAGTAAACACCACTGGCGCCACAAATGAACTCATTTTGTGCTTTCTCCATGAGTTCAAGCACCTTGCCTTTCAGGTCACCTAAAAGTGGTGGGCCTACATCCCACGACGCCACCGGACTATAACTTCTGCCTTAATTGTCCCCGCAATCGCGACCTGCTTTTGTGAAAACCGGCCTAACATGTATACATAATAGTCGGTAAAGCTGCAGAGCAATGCTCTGAAAAAATAAATTAGGACGGAAAAAGGGAATAAGTAAAACTGCGTCGCGTCTGTTTGATTGTATTTTACGTGCCGCACATGAAATGGGCACGGCGGTCCGCTCCAGCTGTTGATCCCGTGACCGCAAAAACTACATGCGTTGCCGTAGAAGTCTTGTAGTCCTGTTGGAGCTTGATAAATGCATGGTAGTTACCCTCCCAACTGCACGCCCAGTGAGCAAAAATGTGAGTCTATTTTGTTGGTTGAAGTAGAAAATGCCACTTTTTATAGCCTACATTTTTGTTTATTCCGAGACGTCGCCGAAGTTTGAGCTTTAAAATGTGACAAGACCGTGAAGAAGAACTAGTATGTAGAGTAAAGAGGGCGGAGGTTGCGAGGGCTTCAAGAAAACAGCCGTCTCGCATGATACTCCGAAGCGTCTCATGATACGATATGCCTCGAAGAAACGCTTGGAAAATGCATGCAAAGGCTCTTGTGCAATATTGTAAGAGCAGTGTTAGCGAATTCTATTATAGTTTCGAGCTTTCCGTACGGTAGTGCTCGTCTCTTTTGTTTCTTCATTTTTTGTTTACTTTAACTAAACTCGTAATGTTGGTTGCTGAAACTTTGTGCCCGCCTATTTTCTATCACGATGAGACCTCCGCGTCACTGCTATAAAATGTTTTCCGTCATTTGGCGAATGCTCGGAGCAGCAAAGTATTAATTTTGATTCTTTTCCATTGTCTGTCAAGGGAAAGCTTGCCGTTAAGAGAGCGTGAAAATAAATTTCGGTGGTCGCCGCCAAGTTGAATGCTTCTACACTGAAGAAAGTCATTGGAGTTTTTATAACATGGCACCGGCGTCAGCATAAGCCATTAAGCGCAATGCTCGAGAAGAAAGCATCTGCGCACATTGTCTGGGATGGCTCTTGAATGACATGCCTCCAACCCCTCTTTCCCTTTTTCTTGTTTTCTTTCTCTCAGAAGTAGTGAGACATTCTCTATCCAAGAAACTGTTGTTACCAAAGCAGCCGCATTTTGCAATACATTTCCAACAGCTTAATTGTGAGACGTAGTGAGGAATCTGGGACGTGCGCGCAGGAAGAAAATTGAGAGAAGCATGGGAAGGTGGGACCCCCGAAAAAGACAATTTCACTTTGACTAAAACTCGTATCGGTCGGGTTAGGTTTTTCAGTGGTTACGCTGCTTGCGCACAGTCCTCGAGAATTCACTTGTCTTGTGGCGTTACTGTTCCCCAAACCTGTCTCCGCAATGGAGTAAAGCAGGTAGGTGTTTATGAATTATGTATAGACGTGCAATACAGCACATATTCTAAGTGCATATTTGGCTGGAGACGAAATTTCGAGTATGGCTATTGCATCCATTGGCAGATTTGCTGGAATATATAATTATGCTTAAGTAACGAAGGTTTCGGCAAGTTTAGGGCATGAACAATGCTTTGCAAATCATATTGACCGCAAAAAAGACGGGGACATAGGAAGAAAACACATAAACAGCACAGGCACCTCTTCCTTTGTCCCCGTCTTTTTTGCGGTCAATATGATTTGCAGTAAATACCAACTAGGCCAAACTGAAGTTCTTCTGAACAATGCTTTGGTTTGGTTAGGAAAATATTTCTCTGTGAAATAAGCGGCCACGAAGCTTTACCATTTAGCCACAGCCTAACACGACAGAGAAGTTAGAAGCGGTGCCCGTAGTCACAAAAAAGCTATAACGCTAAACTTATTTGCAAGAGGAAATTCCAGCCAATCCCGATGCTGGATTATTAGTGAAGGCGGCCGGCCAATGGCAATGCACACTTGCGAACAAAATGCTTTAGGAATTCAGTACCGCCTTCGCGGTCGACGGATAGCAAGTACGTTTCTTTTTTTCTTTCTGCCGCTATAGCATACATTTAAGATTCGCTTGTGCTAGTTCACTTGGTTAAGATGTTGTTGCTTCCATAGGTGTCATGGTCGAATCCTATTCACATAATCAGAAGAAATACTAATAATATATGTGCTAAAATAGGCGGCATGGTGTGGCCTACTGGAAGCATTTTCGAGCCAGAGTTATATTTACGAGCGTGTGGTGCTCGGTGGGTTCGAGTGCTGAAATGAAGGAAACGCAAGTGGGCCAGAATCAGCGAAATAACTTTTTTTTTCGAGACAACCATCTTCTTTGTAGGCTGACGAGTGATTGAACGTTCCTGCACACAGCCCAGTTTCTTCGGGATGTTCAACCTGAACACATCAGCGCAGGCGAACTCTTGCATCGTGATCGGTTTTGCTTCGCTGTTCATCTGGCACGTTGTTCGCTTTTACCGGAACGTGTCGAGGCACCCTAGAGGTCCCTTTCCATGGCCTATTGTGGGAAACTTGCTTGGTAAGCGATAATCTTCACCATCATCGCACGTGGTAGCATTGAAAAAAAGAATACCGACAGAGTTTCATTCTTTGGTTCAGCTGCAACCGAATGTAGTTAGATAATGACATAAACATGATGACATAGTGATTTAAGCGTATTTAGGCGCACGTTAGAGAACCCCGGGTGGTCTAAATTTTCGGAGTCCCCCACCACGGCGTGCCTCATAATCAGAAAGTGGTTTTGGCATGTCAAACCCCATCATTTTATAGTGATTTAAGCGTATATTTAGTAAACTAGTTTTCTGGTACCTTAAGCAACAGTATTTAGTGCTACAGTTCAAGTAATTTAGCTTTATTAAATATCAAAACCCACATACGCCATTGTCTGTGCGTAAAATACCGTTAATCTGAAATTTCAATGCAAATTGGAAATTGTTATCCTGTGCTGAAAGCTGCCACTTGAAGCTTACAGACGCTATGTGAGCCATTAGATGGAGCTTCATATTTTGAACTAGTGTATTTTGCTTCCAAAAGCATTTGCTGAGGATATTTGTCTTATTGTGCTCGAGGAACACTATTAAAATTGTTTTGCATTGGTTCTGCGATGTCACGTCGCGCTCTAATACAGATATCGTAATAAGCCGCAATTTTATAGCACCAGTGATTTCTCTAAAGCAAACCAAAGTTTTTCAAGTACGAACTTACGTCACGAGGTCATAGCAGCGCGAACTAAAACATATACACAAAGAACGACACAGACGGAGGCAATCGCTGCCTTGAACTGCGCATTCGCTGGCTGCACAATATGGCCGCGCTCGTGAACACCCGACCTGTTTTCTCGTAATGGCACAGTCCACGTACGCGGATCACAAAGGCGCTCCCGAAACGGTATCCAACCCGTATATGAGCTCGTGTCAATAAACCTTACGGCAGACAGCTGGGCTAGCTGAATTTCTGATAACCGATGCATTTCCAGCGCTTCCGAAGAACGTGACGGACAAGCTGGCTCGTATGTGCGCCAGCCCTAAATGACAACAGGCAAACAGGACCTGTATGCCAAAAAAAAAGGAAAGAAGCACGCCACGCCTATCATTGCATGCACTACAGTGGTTGTATATAGCATCCCATTGTCACCTGGAAAATGGTACGTAGGCTAGACTGGGCGCTGCGTAAACGACAGACTCGGGGAACATCGAGTGCAGATACGCGCAGTAGCGGGATGCGGCAACTTAGCAGACCACTGCAGCAATGCGAGGCGCACCTATGTTTCAACGCATACGTGTTATGGGAAAGTACAAAGATGAAAAATGCACATTGATTCTTGAGGCTTACAAGATAAACAAAGAAATTGTGCGACAAATGTATTAGCACTGCCTCTTTCTCGTTGACAATGAAAGAGTGCGACTGTCTGCGTCAAAACTTGTGTGATACACATCGGTGACGACTGGCTTGACGAATGTGCCACGCTTCAAGGTATTTCGCCTGCTACCGCGTGCCACACGGGTTCCGGCATTTTAAATCAATTGATGACCAGCATCTTCCCTGCCCTGTTTTTTTTTTGTTCTCTGACTTTTTCTGGAATCACTGGAAATGTGTTACTCAGCGCGGCAGTAACATTCAGCAGCTGCCCCAACTTCAACCGAGGGAGCTCAGTCGGCCCGCACTCTCTATGTAAATATGTGTCAACGACACTCGTGCACCGCAGGTCAGCGGCAGACCTCAACACTCGCGACACACGTTTAGAACACTCGCCTCCAGAAACCCTGCACCCTCGGGTAACTGATGTACATGTAGATTTCTTCCTATTCTCAAAACATGTTGCGTGACAGAGAAGATAGCAGTGTAGCTAAGTTTGGCAGGGAGTGAAATATTCAAGCAGAGTTGCGCATTGTCTGCGCCTCTCCGAAAGCATGCGTCACAAATTTTTGACCAGCCGCGACCTACCGATCTGCTAAACTCTGCGGTGGCCCATTTGCTGCTGAGGTCTATTGCTGACCTCGAGGTCGCGTTTTCGGTTCCCAAATGCGGTGGCCACATTGAGACGAGGCAGAAAGCGAAAACGCTAGGGGCGTGTGAATGTTCAGAATTTCGAGTGCAGATCAAATGGTCCCTGCTATTCAATGCGTATTCGAATCGGAAATTCAGCGATAGAATTTACCGAACGCTTATTTTTTAGAATATAAAAGGAATAAAAACAATTATTGGAGCCTCCAAGTCGACAGAACGATGAATGTCAGGACTGTTCGCAATTATCCCGCTGCAGGATAGATGCGGCAGCTCCGCAAGAACACCATTTCCTGTCTGAGTGCAGAGTGCAGACAACTTCTGCTTGGTATTTTCCTGTCATTAAATAAGAACGGCACCCTGTAGGCAACCTATATTCCAATTAGTTTGGCTTCATCATTTGACCACTCTCACCATGTTAGGGAACGTTTAAAACAATGTGCGGTGATGTAGTGTGACACTTCTCTCTTTTCATCAAATACAACTCTAGACATGTGTACCTTGTGGCGTACCTGTTTCCTTGTTACGTTACTACTATTTCCATGGTTCTTCAGATAATCGAAACCCTATATTTGACAAATAAAGGTTTCTCAGTTGTCTGGACGTGTAATTGTGAACGGTATTACCCGCATGTGCCAATGTACACCTGTTAGCCCGATCTCATTAACTTTCTTACTTTTTTTTTTACTGACTGCGCAAACTTAATATTTCATATTTAATATTTCATTTCTAATATTTCAGAAATGAGAAAATATTCGATATTATATTCGATATTCGGCTGTCATGCATCTCAAATATTTGTATTACATTCGATTCAGAAGTTTCACTATGCGAACAGCCGTGCAGAAACGCTCCTTTACTGAGCTTAGTATACACATTTGTATGAGCATGCTTTTGTACTACGCGTTTGAACTATGTGTTAGTAAGATCTTGATGAGGGCTAGATCTTGATGAGGGCGAACTATGTGTGGGCGTGTTCTATGCGAAAGGTTGGGTTAACTGCGTCTCGAGATAGCCGGTAATAATGCAGCCTACGTTCACCTTTGTGTATGCTCATTGAACAAACACACCAACTAAGGTTGTCAGAATTGATCCCAATATCTTCACTATGGCATCTCACAGATGGATTTGCGGTATGCAGTCGAACACAAGGTCATTGCTCAGATTCGTGGCCATGGTAACTCCGACGAACGCGGTGTAATTCAACATAGTATATGTATAACGACATATAGTTCCACGTAAAAGCGCTTTGCGTTGTCGAAATTGATACGGCGAACTCAAATACAAGCACTATTGATAAAAAAAAGGATTCGTTTGCGCTTTACATCTAAGATATGCGAATAAACACATGGCTTT
Organism: Dermacentor albipictus; assembly: GCF_038994185.2. Classification (NCBI taxonomy): domain Eukaryota; kingdom Metazoa; phylum Arthropoda; class Arachnida; order Ixodida; family Ixodidae; genus Dermacentor; species Dermacentor albipictus. The sequence goes on from NC_091821.1 coordinate 342,681,936, forward strand.
GCGAAAATAATGTACACCCGTGAGCAACAGGAGAACAAACACCCAACTTTTCTTCAAGGAATGGTTGCTCGTTGTTGAGAGTGGCATGTAGATACATGGTGAACGACGCTCCTGCTTTCTATTTATTTCGTGAAACTAGCTTACCATCTTCGTGTAGCTTCTATGGCCTCTCCAAATGAATGGTTCGTCCATTCATCAATCCTATATGGATGGATGGTTCCTGCGATAGCGTATCGCCTGACGCGGAAACCAATACAAATGATGAAAAATACAAATATTAACCTATATTTTGTTTTACCGCTTCTTTAATAATCCAGCGGTTGGAGCGAGGAAACACTTCAAGGAGAGTATCTTGGCATGGACAGACAAGTACGGCGAAGTATTCACCTTCTGGATGGGCGAAAAGCCTGTCGTAGTCTTGGGCAGTCACGCTATTGTTAAGGAGGCGTTCATAGCTAAGAGAAACTCCTTTGGTGGACGACCTCCTTGTAATATGGGTGAGTCTCTGGAAAGTTTCTTGTCAGGCTACTTCGGAATTTATTACTCGCACATTATGTGCTAAAAGAATTGCATACAAAGAGGATGGGCAAGAGGAGTGTCCGTCTTGCTCGTCGTACGTAGTTTCTCTGTGTGTCTTTCAGTGCCTGATCTTCGTTTACTGACATAGAATCACGAAACAGCAGTCCACAAGCTTGACCATTCAAAGTGGAAGTTTATTGGTTACGTAACATACTTAGAAGTGACATTCTCTGAAGTTGTGCGACGTTTCATCAACTTTGTGCAATTGTACACAATCATGTACATTTGAAGCCTGCAGACGATGAAGCCAAGGTATGTATATGGGAAGTTATTTGTCGTTTCATTTTAAGCATAGAAGCGATGAGCTGAAGAGAACCGAAAGTGGGCTGAACAACAGCTTGCCGCCGGTGGAAGCCGAACCCACAACCTCCGCATTACGCCTGCATTGCACAACCAATTGGGCTACGGCGACGGCTGTTCCCACATCCACATTCTTCGGTATTTATGTATGTGTACGAGATCTAACCCGGGGAGCATTAGACAGCGCCACGCATGACCTTAGCGTTGGATGTGGAACATCCTTTTCACGTAGGATGTTCCACAACCACCGCCAAGACCGTGAGTGGCATTGACTAATCTCCTCAGGTTTAATCTTGTTCACGCGTAATGCCGAGGTTGTAGGTTAGGCTCCCACCGACGGAAAATTGTTGTTTCGCGCGCATTCAATTTTCTCCAGCTTATCATTTCTACGCTTCAATTAAAACTACAAATAATTTCCCACATGCTTTACTTGACTTTGTTGTCTGCTCGCTTCAAATGGTTGCGGCTAACGAAAGTCGAGCCCCTGGGTTCCCCTGCATCCCTTTCACGATTACAAGATTATGTAAATTTGTAGCATACACCTTACAAATAACCTATTTTTGTCAACATTACAACCGAATGCAACCACAATCATTATACATACAATCATGATCACTTTATTTTAATTTTCATTGTTAGTCGGTACACTTTTTTTTGCGCGTGCTTGTTAGTGGTGTTTTGTTATGGACGTACGACTGTCTTTATAGGTTTAGAACTGACAGACGTGGAAAAAAGTGTATATTATAATGTGAACCATACTTCCTGATCTTTGTACACTATGTCGTGAAAAGGTAGAAAAAAACCTGCGGCACTACGCCGACCAAAGTAAAACTTAAAAGAAAAGAAGGCGTTTCGGCTCCGTTGTTGACAGGCCTTGTTGACAGGTTATATAAACACAGGTATTCGAGCAGTTTGTTTAAGTACTCTTTAACACGTGACGCAGGCAGCGTGCTTACACTGACGGCAGATTGCCATCGCTCCTCTTCAGAGTGTGTGGCGTAGTCGGAATCATGAGCTACTCAAGATAAAGGCTTCGAGATAGCCATTTGTTCCTCGTAGGGACACGTGCCTTCCCCCAGTCGATTGCGTGGCCGCCGAAACGTCTTCTTTTCTTTTAAATTTTACTTTGGTCGGCGTAGTGCCCCGGGTTTTTATCTACCTTTTCACCACATTCCATCCTGGCCAGACGGGCTTCCGTCAAACATTGAACGTCATGCACTATGTCCCTCAAACCTTGTCGTTTCATAAATTTCAGATTTTCTTTCGCCAATATATTTCATTGTTTAGAATGCGCAATAAACGGCGTTGATTTGCGACACTCACGAAACGTTTAGCCTCTGACATTCGAGTACTGCTTTACCCAAGCCACGCGTGCAACTTAGGATAAGTGTTTTCAGTTGAACTCACAAGAAAAGAACTGCGCAAGAGAAAGCAAAGCAAATTCAGCTTGGAAAGCCACTTTGTGCGCTATCTTCCAATGCAATATCTAGATCTAAATCTCAGGCATATTGGGGAGCCTAAATCGCAATGAAAAGTACATTAATGAAAAATCCCGCAGATTCCACGCCCTGTGGGTATCGATGTTGTTCGAAGCAGTGTGAGGGGAGCCTGCCAAAACAACGAAACGACCATGAGAGAACCGAAAAGTAGGCAGCTGTTGCAGGACCTACATGACACACATGCCATGACATTCATGTCATGGCGGAGCATTTATGTTCGTCATACACTCTTGTCATACCATGCCAGTTAGGGTTACGATAAATAAAGAGATACTGTCAAAGTGGCAAATGTTCGCCAAGAAATGCTTCGCATTTAATAAAGGCCTTTTGCGGGTTGCTCTTTAAATGACTACAAGAAAACACGCTTCGCTTGCAGGGGCAATGCACAAGCAGCAAGGAGATCATGACATCATTTTTGAAGATGCAAACCTAACGTGGAAAGCGCTCAGAAAAGTCGCGTTGGCTGCAGTGAGGTAAGGGGTATTCCCTAAAGAAGGGTTCTCGTTATAGTTAGACGATGCTTAAAGTGCATCTATGCCTTTTGTAGCAATAGATCGATATGATTCGTTTTTTTTCTTTGAATTCCTGTGTGAACATGTCGACATTTCTTTTTTCATTCTACGGTTGCAGGAAGCATACCTCTAGCGAAAACCTAGAAGTACTCTGCTGTGACGTCGTCGATGCCTATGTGAATTCGTTACATGGCGAGATGGTTACAGTAAAAGCGAGAGATCCTCTATTGTTCATCATTTTCAACATAACGGCGGCATCGACATTCAGCACAAAGTAAGAACAGTCTGTTCAGACCTTTGTTTTCTATTTTTCACGGCAGCCACAGTCAATGTTCGATTGTTTAATACTAAATAGCGCAAAAAGCTACTCAAAGTTCGCATATATATTTATATATATATATGCAGTTAAAATAGGCTGCTGCTGATGTATAAAGATATAAGCATGCATGAACAATCAATTTGCACCGTAGAAGTCTGTACAGCCTGACGTATAACCACAGAGGAACCTTAAATTCCTGGTGCCTAGCAGAACAGCAAGATGCAAGCGGTCAGAAGAATACAACGTGAATTATGTATGAAAGGGAATGCGAAAGTATGGTTCACAAGCAAATATTCGAAGACTGTTAGAGAACCCTAAAGCTTGTGACTAACATTCCCAACCACCGACGGTCTCCTTGGAAGTGTGTAATTAAGTTTGATTTATTAGATTTTAGAGAGGGGCGAATATAAGCTTATTCGAACGAGAACTGAACATGAATAGAAAGTATCGAATGTCGAATCAAATCAACTGCAGAATAGTGCGCATTTGAACTGTGGCCTGTGTCCCTCCCTTCGTCCTGTTGTTTAGCGCTGTTTACTGCTCGAATCAAATATCGAATAGTGGAATGCCAGACGCATATATTTACAACATAAATACTTATTTTGGCTCAAGTAGGTACCATGCATGTGCTGATTAGCGAAAAAAAAAAAACCAGCCAACTATACCGGACGATTATGATTTGTTTTATATGTAAGATCGCTAATTGACATTAAATTATCTGCAAGCATAGCCTCTCAACATCTTTAAATCCTGGTTGCAAACAGTCTTTTCAAGAACGAATGGCTGCTGTATTAACTAGGTTTGTAAGGACGCTAAATAAAAGGTTGGCAAAAAAATCAGAAGCTCTGGAAAAAGAAAAAAGAAAGAAAGCTGCTGAAGGACTTGGTGTGCCACCGAAACACGTAAAAAAGCCAGTTGCAAGGAATATGTCACTTCTAGCGTAAAAGATAAAACTGCTACATGACTAGAACGCAGGAAACGCTTAGTGACCGACTACAGGCAAACAATCACAGGTTGTCACGAAAATTTCCGCCGCTAAATTGAAAACAAAGCTTATATTAACCAGAGTAACTAGTTCGGCTTGTTGGCTGAACCTATTAGAGGGCTACAGCGCGAGAACCAACGGGGACAAAGGAGGCACACAACGTACACAATGACAGCGCAGTGTCTGTGCACTTTGTGTGCCTCCTTTGTCTCCATCGGTTTCCGCGCTGCAGCCCATTAACCATTTTTTTTCTGCACTGCTCCAAAAGCTTTTGTCATTGTTCCACTTCTGATAGCTTGCGGCACTTTGTTTAGCAGGTGGAGAACAGAACAGTAGCCAGACTTTAATTGTCGGTTGTTGCGAAACGTTTGGGTGCTTTCTATATTCGAAAATGCCCACCAGTTCATTTTTCTAATACGAATAGCTAGCGTGTACTATTCGATTCGTATTCGAAACTTCGAATAATCTCCCACCCCGATTAGATTTGATAAACCCTGTTGCTAGGCTAATTCACTCATTATATCAGGGAAAGAAATATGGCACATGAAAAACGCGCGTCAGGAGACCAGGCGGGTTATACTGTAAGTGTCCGCCTAGTGGACATGTCCATTTCGTCTGCTGCTGAACTGTTGATTGGCTCAATGTGCGTGTCTCCTGGTTACGCGTAACCCAGCCCAACCAATTTTGACTTTAGCAGCAGATGAAATGGACGTGTCCACTAGGTGGACATTCACGGAATACCACCTAAGGGACCATATTCAGAAATCGATACAGAAATCCTGATAATTTTCTACTAACGCGTAAGCATTGTTTGGCCCGGCTGTGACTTCGTTTTACAGCGGAGCTGCTATACGCTAGGTCCTGGTGGTTTGTGTGCGTAGGCAAAAGCGTAGCTAAAAGATGTAAAGCATAAAGCAAAAGCGTATCGTCGGGTATGCCCTAAGTTCGTTGCATCGCGAGAAGTGTCAAAACGTATTGTGATAAAAACGCAATAAAAAATCAAAACCGGAATAGACACTCATTATTATGGACTGTGGTTTGACGTCATGGGCTCCATAAGGAAACTACGTAACCTTATATCAGTTCCCTTGCACCTGTGCAATGGGTAGGCCGCGTACGGTGAGGTCTGCGGAGGAACAGTGTGATTGCGAAGAACACCGCCGTGAACAGAAGCGAGAATGCGCGCGGCAAAGGCGGGCGGCACGTGATACGGACGAAGATCGTGCCGCAAACACCAAGCGTATGCACGTTTGGTTGGATCACCCCTACTAACGTCACTTCCATTGTAATTGTGGGTGATTTCAACATAGAGCTGTCTCGGCCAGACGGAACGTGGTTCGTGCCGTTTCTCTTGGAAAGGTTCGACATTCAATCATACAATGTTACACAAACATTAGTGTAACCAGGACGCACCATCGGTCGTGTGTAAGCCTCACATTGGCCAAAAACTTTTCCAGCGTCGCCATAGAACCACTGGCCGTATATCATAGCGGTCATAAAGCGAGAGTCACCTTGGTGACCAAATAATAAATCCACAAAAGCAAACAAAGGACGTTTAAAAATAAAAAAAACAGAGTGTGCAATTTCATAAAGCAAAAGAAAAATCGTGAGAAAACGAAATTCTTTGTGGCATGTGTCTATTATTTTCAATCGATATATTTATTATCAGCATAGTTGTGCAGTCTCACTGGTCATCCTCCTTCACAAAGTGGGAAGGCTTTGAATTTTTGCTTAGTTTTGCTTACTCGCTTTTCCTAGCTTATGCGCGTCTACTCTTGGCCTTTTAGGTGGGAAAATATGCGCAGGTTTTCGTATACGGTTGTCCGATTGTTTCGCCCCGTCCAACCCCTTAAATTCAATCGCACCGGTTGAGCCTCAACGCCGGGCACCAGCGCGCCACGACGGAGTGGAGCGGTCGAAAGGGAATCCCAGCTGTCACAGTAGCGCGTAAGGCGTTGCATGAGGGGAGAGTGCATGATGATGATGATGTTAGTGATCTAAGGAAAGGAAGGACGCTTGATTCTGCAACCCGTGAGGGAGCACGGCGAAGCCTCGAGAGTGCATCGCCCTGATGCCACGTCACCCTCGCAGTCGCTCTCGCAAACCCGCGTTATGCGAGCGTTCCTTGACCGCGAAAGCTCTCGCCTGCATTCTGACTGCACCACGCTAAGGCCCAATGAAAACGCGCCAGCGTCTCAACACGCTCGCTTGCCGGCAAGGTATTCACAACCCGAAAGACGCTGAGCAGCGTTGAAGTGGACATTCGGCCACCCCAAGACCTCAAGTTGGCCCACCCCCAAATACCAGGTGGCCCACGTTCAAATTTCACGTTGGCCCACTACCAAATTTAATTTGGCACCCGTCCAAATTTCAAGTTGGGTCATCCGGCATATTTCACATTGGCCCACTGCCAAACTTAAGTTGGACTACTCCCAAATTTTAGTTGCGCCCCCCCCCCCCAAATTTCAGTTTTGCCCACCGCCAGATTTCAACTTGGCCCACTGCCAAATTTTAGTTGGCCCACGTTCAAATTTCAAGTTGACCCACTACTAAAATTTCAAGTTAACCCACACCCGAATTTCAGTTAGCCCACCTGCAAATTTCAGTTGGGTCACCCCTACACTACGCTTCCCTTGCATTTTCAAGGAGCCTTATGTATCTCTATAGGTATTCGCTTTTTATCCTCTTGCTTAAAAAAATTGCTTATAGCGTAAAAGCTACCAATCATCTACATTTACACTATCATAACGTTTAAATGTCTTTGAAAATTACGCATATTTGTGGAGAATATACTTTTCACGGGACAGGGCTAGGGGAACTCGCTCTGTCCTCAAATATTATAAAGTAAAATTAAACTAAAATATTATAAAATAATATAAATATTATAATATATATTATGTATTATGTATATTATATATTATGTGATATCTTTTCAGAAGCTTTATATTTATAATATAATATTATATTATAAATATAAAGCTTCTGAATAGATGTCACATCACCTAAGAACAAGGCACACAAGAGCAAAGGGAACAAACAAAAGAATAACGAGGAATTCAAAGGGAGAGGAAAATTAATTCTGACAGAACACTAACGCGAACGTGTAAACAAACACGAGTCTGTCTAAGCAAACACGACGACGTTTGTTTACACCGCAAGCTCGCAGGACTTAAACAATGTGCAGTAAGGAGTTTTTACCCTATTTAATGGTTTGCTTGGACGTTAATTTCGTCGTTGTTTCCTTCAGGTCAGCAACGTATGACATTAGCATTTTACGGTCCAGTTCATTTCAATCAGTTGCCGTTTACAACTTTGATTAAATCTGTGTACGCTGTGACATTCCTGACTTTGTGAAGCTGAAATGTTCAGAAATTGTTTGTACAAGAGTTTTCAGCAGTGGTCCGTATATCGTAGCACGTGGTCGGCGTAAAATAAGATAAAAAAACAGTCGGGGCAGCCATCTTTTCAATGCACCGCGCGTCGCAGCAGACGCAATTTGACACGTTGCTGTCTCTCCCTGCTTAAAGTACAGAGAACTTAACCTTTGACCATACAAACAGAGTTAGTGTTTCTTTTACGCCGAACCGTAACTTGCTAGCTCGGGAAATCGGCGGTGTTTGTCAGAAGCCGCGAAGCATGTGAACGAAGAAGGTACATGGGCCTCCGTACTGGCTCCGGTTTGTCTGCAACTTTCGTTTGCGTATTTAATTAGCGCTACGGGCAGCGACAGCGCAGAAATTTTGAGGACAATAATTGTTAAGGGTCCTTCATATATTTGAACCATCACTTTGAACTCAAAGTCTGACAAGCATGTGCCTGAAGTTGCGCTGCTGAAATGTTTTCTATTATTTGATAAGGAAAAAAATTATGAAGAACCAAACGTGCTTACTATTCAAGAATACGTTGAGCATGCATACGGAGGTGGTTATTTGCGGCACTATGTAGCAGTCTGTTAAGGCCCGTCCACGTTACTGGCACGGCAACTCGCCGCACGCCGTTTGCCGTTCGCGGATCGCCGAACGGCAAGATTTCCGTGCCGTAAAGGCGATGGGCCAGGGACGCATTTGTGCGGCAGCTGTACAGCGAAGTGGCCACTCAGCGACCGAGGAGTGGTCGCGACGGCAGCCTCACCGCCACTGATCGCTCGGCGGCGCCCAATATAGTCACTAGGGCTTCTCCGGTTCACTTCAGAGCTAAAGCTAACGGCACTTCGGAATGAATCACGGACCCTTAGAAGCTGTAATATTTTCTTACCGCTATTGTCGCTCTTCGCAATTATTATACATAAAGAAGAAAATGCGCTAATATTAGCGGCGCTGGTCGTCTGCAGTCGGTAGCCGTGCACTGCAGCTGAGCTCTACAAGTATCGGAGCTCTCGTTCGTGTTTAACGTTTGGCAGTGGATATCATTTTTCATAAAATGTACATACAATTCACGCATTACTTTACCTAGCGGGAATGAGTGTGCTTGGAACAGAAGCTGCAGCCTATGTTTGCGTCGCCGGTGGCAGAGGCGCGTATCTTCACGGTCGTCGATTGGTCCGTCGGTCGTGCGGCGGGTGGTGCGCTGGCCGAAGTGGAGTCTACATTTGAAATCTCTCGCGCGGCAGACGTTCTGCGGCCCTGGAGGCCGGTTAGCCGTTGCGGCATGTTTTCCGATAGCGTGGACGTGCCTTTATGAGACGTGCTCCCCCTGAACACCGTGCTTTACGCGTGCGCGGAAGCCAACCGGTACTTTGAGAGCCATTTCCTCAAGTAACGCAGTCGGAACCCCGTGCAGCGCCTGCCACCACCTCTGATCGCAGATGCTGCGACCAGAGGCGCAGCGTCTCAAAGTCCTGGTTGCCGCAAGGGAAGAATACGTGAACGCTATCCTTACCACTGTGCCAACATGCGGTACTGAACGGTACTACCCTGCCAGCGGTAACACCATACTGTACCACGGAGCGGTTGCACGCGGTCGTGCGACCCTTATATTGAAAGCGATCTGATTTGAGGGCACAGTTTAGAAGGGCCAACGGCTCGTAGCTTTGCGTGCGCTGTGTTCTCAACGCCTAGTTTGTGTTAAAGTGATAGACAGCATGAAGGTCACTTCACTTACTGCTGCCACCGCGATTCCTCACGCCAGCGTTTTGACAAGTGTCCGCGGTCATCGAGTGCGAAGTGTTCATGTTTCCCTGCGCGCACTGACACTCTGCTAGGTAATTTAGATAGCGAATGTTTACAAGGGGCATTCTGCTCCGGCGGCTGCTGCGTATGGCGCAGCCACGCCAGCCCTGTTTTGCATGCGATCTGCGATGCGGACAGTGCAGGCGTCTAGGCGCACCTAGGGCTGATAGCGTTGTGTGCGCTATAGCACCCATACGCTTTCACGTCACCCGGGTTCACGAACTGAAAAGTCACTGACTTTTTTGACACTGGCCCTCGTCTCGACACCGAATGCCAGTGCTACTCGAAGCTGCACAATCTATATGCCATTTTAACAAAACTTATTGCTGAGCTAGTTGGCTCAGGACTTACCTCCGTATTCAGAAATGTCTCTTGAAGCCCATGCTTGACTTGACAGACGCCTGATGTGAACGCGCCCAAGACGCCCATTGCGTTTTCTTCGGTGCATTCACGACAGGCGTCATTTCATTCAAGTCAAGCGTGGTCTCCAAGACGCATTTCTGAATATGGAGGTTTAAACAAAGGTTACGGGCGCTAAGCAAGGACAGAGTGATACACAAACGACACATACGGGTGCCAAAGGGTGTGTCGTTTGTGTCTCACTTCGTCCTCGTGTGCTCAGCGCCGCAACCTTTGTTTTTAAGCCATGTGCCACTGTGTTGTCGTATGTCTGCCAGAGCAGTTCTCCATACTTTATATTAAATAGTGTCATGCGCGCGTTCCTTGACCACGCAACCTCCCTCTCGCCTGCGATCTGACTGCACCTCGGTAAGGTTGAATGAAAACGCGCCAAGCGTCTCAAGGCGCTCGCTTGCCCGCGAGGTATTCATAACCCGAAAGACGCTGAGCAGCGTTCAAGTGGACATTCGGCCACCTCAAGCTCTCAAGTTTCACCCCAAATTTCAGTTTGCCCGCCCTCAAATTTCAAGTTGACCCACCGCTCAATTCAATTTGGCCCAACCCCACATTTCACTTGTGCCAATTAACCCCGTATTTGGAGTAGGCCCACCACGAAATTGAAGTTGGTCCGCCCCCAAATGTAAGTTGGGGCATGAACTCGAAGGATGCTCAGCAGCGTTCAGTTGTACATTGGGCCACCCCAAAATCTCAAATTTGCCCACATGCAAATTTCAAGGTGGCTCACACTCATATTTAAGCAGGTCCCCTCCAAAATTTCAAATTGGCCCAACCCCGCATTTCATTCGCGCCAAACCCAAATTTCAAGTCGGCCCACCCTCAAATGTAACTTCCGCCACCCCCACCACGAAATTTTAATTGGTCGACCCTCACATTTCAGTTGGCTCACATTCAAATTGCAAGTTGGCCCACCCCCAAATTTCAAGTTGCCCGACCCCCAAATTTTCATTTGACCCACCTCAGATTTCAAGTTGACCCATCCACAAAATTCAAATTGTCCCACCCACAAATTTTAAAAGCGTTACGTTTTGGGCGAGTTGGTTGTACATGGTTCTTATTAAACTTTTGCGCGTACAAAGACAGGACGTCGAACGAAGAAGGGACACACAACATGCGCATGTTGTGCGTCCCTTCTTCGTTCGGCGTCCTGTCTTTGTGCGCGCAACAGTTTAATAAAACCAGAAATTTTAAGTTGGCCAACACCGAAAGTTCAGTTGTCCCACCTCCAAATTTCAATTTGACCAACCCTTCAATTTCAATTGGCCTAACCCTACTATAAGCTTCCCGATGCACCTTCTAAGGAGCCCTATGTCTATGGGTATGCCTTGATTCGCTTGTGGTCTTCCTTGGGTCACGTGATATTTTCTGTAACCCACAACGCGACCTTGAAACGTAGAGTTAAGGCTTTCACCTTAAACAATCATAATAAAGCAGGATATCTTGTAACGTGTTTGATATACTCGATAAACCGCACATGCCTGTTCTAGAAACGACGCACGGCAAGGATAGCCATATAATGTCTAAGAATTTGTTTTGCTGGACTTGGTGAACTCATGTGTGCGTAAAAAGGTTCTTCTGTGCGATCTTCGTTTGTCTCATTACAAATAAACTCTCCCTTTCTCTTTTCGGCGGTGTTTTTATAGCGGTCCTTATCTTACGTCTGCAACTGAATTATTCATAATTATTTATTATTTCAGACTGCAAGTAACTTTTGCGTTAGAGTATGTATCAGGATATTTCTATGTATGGCTTTTGTTTTTTGCGAAAGAAATGATATGGACACTCCAGGCGTATTTTTCGCCGTCACCGTGATGTTCCGTATAAAGTCCAGAGGCGATAACACCGTCGCCTCGCGTCAATGCACGCGTCGCATGTCATATGTTGCGAGTGAAAGCGCACGAGGAAAGCCGACGATCGCGGCTCAATCTGACGCGCACGAAGGAGAAAGCGGAGAGCTAGCGCCAGTGGCGTAGCTAGGTCGTCTGGCACCCGGGGCCCATAGGTCTTGTGTCACCTCCCCCCCGTTTGTAGACGAGGAAGGTCAGGATATCAACAAGTTACGGGTGTCTTCAAACGTATATGACACCACCCTCCCCCCACTGGCCCCTTGCACCAGGGGCCCACGGCCCCCCGGCCCCCCCTTGTTGCTACGCCACTGCGTCTGGCACCCGGGGCCGATAGCTCTTCTGTCACCCCCTCGCCCCCCCGGGTGTAGTCGAGGATATATCGACAATTTTCGGGCGTCTTCAGACGTGATTGACACCCCCCCCCCCCTACTGGCCCCGTGCGCCGGGGGCCCACGGCCCCCCAGCCCTACCCGTTGCTACGCCACTGGCTAGCGCGCCGTCTTCTGTCGCGCGGAAGGCCATGGGGTGAAGGGGGAGGGGGAGGAGGGCCGCTGTTTTCCGGCAGCAACTGCGCATTTCGCGACCGGTGCGTACTTTGCACGGCCGCGCGCAGTCGCGTGCGCCGTATCTCGAAAGGTATCTGCAGACAGCTCATACCTTTGTGCGCGCTGTGTTGCAGCCGCTCTCGCGTTGAAGCGATAGACGGCATGAAGGTCACTTCGCTCGCTGCTCCTGCCGCGCTTGCTCACACCACCGCTTTGAAAGTTAGTGTCCGCGCACATCGATTGGATTCTTCATGTTTGCTTGTGCGTGCTGACCCCATGCTTGTTAATTCAGTTACTAAGCGAATGTTCCAAAGTTTATACGGCCGATAAAACTACCATCCTCACTTCGTATAGCTGTTTACTAATTTGCTGTAGCAATCGGTGGTTCTCCTTTCGGGCAAACTGCGTTTGTTTTACAGTGAAGCTATTAATTAGCCTCTAGTTGGTGGCGATTTTTTGTGCCCGTCAGCAAAAAAAAATACCGAAAAAAAGTGCATATTTCTTTTGGAATCAGGCATACAACATGCACCTCAATATTCATTTCAGTAAAGAAAAGCACAAAACAAGCGTCAAAACCACACGATGGATGATAAGGCGCCCGTGAACAATGCGAGACACGTTCATCCTCCCCGCTTGTCTTTCCCGGTAAAGGTTGCGGTTGCCTAAGCTGCTCCGGTGGGAAAGGGGAAACAGCAGCATACGAATCAGTGAGTGCCGTTACCGAACTTTATATATATATATATATATATATATATATATATATATATATATATATATATATATATATATATATATATATATATATATATATAAGAGTGAGGCCTGCCTCGCAACTTGTTTAATTCCCAGCAAGACCGTTAGGGGTAGACCCCGCAAAATTAGGACTCCTGGGGAGCAGAGTGAATACGATGAGCGTTGAAGAGTGCGAAATCGTAATGCTCAACAACGGTGTCGTGCTAAGACTAGGCAGAACGGCATCTGAGTGGTTTTCTAAGAGCTTCGCTGGGAATCCACTTTCGCAGGGTCGGGATGGCGAGTCAATTTTTTACTTCACTTACTTTATTTCGCCAATCGCCATCGCACTTACGCATAGCGTGCGAGACCTGCCACTAGGTGAAGCTCTTCAGATATCCTTAAAATCTCTCTACCTCATTCATCTTTATTTCTGTTAATACCGTAAAGAAATAAGCGGTGTGGGCAGTAACAACTCCCCTGGCACCTTTAGATCGGTACGTATTTGTGGGGTTATACATCCTCATTTTAATTCAGGTTCGACGTCAACAGCCCGGACTTGTTGCAACTGGCCAACATAAACCGAGGCCTGCCCGACATGTCTCCGCTGCAGAGCGATATTGCCCCGTGGCTTGGTGTCTTGCAGTGGCGCCTGGAGAGGTCCTTTTGTCGCCACATGAATGAACTGCTGGCCCTGTTCAGCCGCCTGTACGACAAGACCAAAGACGAGTATGTTCAGGGTAAGGGAAGGTTGCCAGATCTTACGGCTTCACTCTTAGTGTTATTCTGTCTGCACGGGGTCAGTGCAAACTCTGGCGTGGCGGTGCAAAACAGGACTCGGAGCATCATGGTCATGCATGCATTGTCCAATTTTTGGTGGCATTGACCCATACTTACTAGAGTGTCCTGAGATTTGCTCAGAATGTACAGTAGTAAGGAAGCGCAGGATGGCCCCACACTCAAGTTGTAGAGCCAGTTTGTTGCCGCGAAGACATTGGACATGTAGGAGAAAGGTGCTTCGGCTTCTACTGAAGTTTCTCCGTGATACGCCTTGGAGTGTGAATGGTGAGGGATGCGGTTCGACGGGGATTGAATAATGGGCAACCTGTGGCACTACGTGTCAAGTTTCTTGTGGTACCGGATGCTGGTTATGTTACTAGATGGACTATGACGTCCATAAGACCGTACTGCTTTTGACAGGTGGTGGTCGGGTGGAGCAATGGCAGGCAACTTTTGCAAGGATAAGTCTACCTGCAGCACGCAACGCTACTCCTCCTTTCTCCCCCTAATTTGCAAGTGCGCATCTCTGCATGCCACACTTTTCCAACTAGAGGCGGCACCGTTCGTTATTCAAATGACGAAGAAGTGCAAACTGCACATTTTAGGTAAACACTAAATTTATTTTGTAATGCCACCCGACGCTTCGCCAATTCGACACCGTGAGTGTATTCCTTTCACTAACGGGAAACCAAACGAAACCAAACATGCTTGTAGCTCGTCTTTGCAGGTGATTTCATCATGAATCGGATCATGAGCGCATGCACCCTCTAGTCTCGTACCAAATCATCACACATTACAAGCTAACCCGCAGAACATACGCACTCCACAGAAGTCACTATCTAGGTAGCAGGAATGATTCCTCTGAGCCCTAGAAGTTAATACATTCCCCCACCCAGCTAGAGATCACCTCATAGCCCTCATACACCTTTCTGCGCAATGCTGGCACACTGACACTCCTTATGCCTTTATCGAGAGTAGACGCTGCAAGAGAGCTTAGCAGTCTCGCTCGTACCATCACGTTACGTTACTGGCACACACCACAGAAGTTTATACACCACAGTCGTTTATACAGCCTCGACCCATCACTGAAACTTAAATTACTAGCAAAGCTTTCACGACGTGACGCAACACTGCCGTGTTTGCTGTGGGTAGGAGTAGCATTCACCAACTCCTACGCGTACAGTTATCGTATTGGAATGGTGGGCCCACCAACGTTCACTAAGTGCAAGTGTGAAGAGGCCATCAGTCATCTTCTGTGCCACTGTTCTCGCTTTGATAACCAACGTCAGACTCTCCAGTGTGCCTTGAATAGACTAGCTGACATGCTATAAGCAAAGATCTTGGGAGCCTGGCCTCACAGTTAATTAGCCCAGAAAGCAGTTTCAGCGCTTCCTTACTACCTGAAGGCAACAGACTTGAGTGCCCGGCTATAGACATCCTACACCTAACTTAGTGCATGTGAAGGTGCGGTATAGGCTCATGTTTTCTCTCTCTTTCGTTCAATACTCGTTTATCTCCCCACGTGTAGAGTAGCAAACTAGACCCGGTCTGGTTAACCTCCCTGCCTTTCCTTCTTCCTTACTCTCTCTCCCCCCCTCTGCGCAATGCCACCTCTGCGCAGTACCCGGGACCATAGTAGGGGGTTGCAGACAGGCACCATTACATACTCCGAACCTTTATCAAACCAACGAGCTTTGGAAGAGAGCCTTCGCAAGCTCCGATCTCGAGGATCAGCAACGGCTGATTGCGAGGGTGTCCGGACACGGCTCGAGCTCCAAGCTGTGGAATTGAGGACGCCTCTCGAAAGCTTCAGTTATCTAATAAACATGTTTATTCTCTCCCTCTACATTACGAGAACCACGTCTATCTTTCATTCCATAAGACAGGCAACCAGGGCTCGCATGTGACGATTGCAAAACTGACTATCCAGTAGTTTGGCAAACTGCCTTGCGGAGAGGCTAGCTTTACAATTTTGAAAGGCTTAATTGGGCTCCATATTGAACTTTCAATCCGCTGGCTCGAGGGTAGAAAGCTCATTTATTGCATTGTAGTCGGCTTCACCTAAAAGTGTACACAACTTTCCAATAAAGCCAAAGGCTTCTTCAACATCGAATTTTGAGAGAACGCCATCGGTCGGCCGTTCTTTAGAATCGTCGTCAGAGGTGTCTAAAATTTTGTTCGCCTGGTACTTTCATTGGACTTAAAGAACAGTGTGTACTATCTATTGCTTTTGATATGCTGTATAAGGAAAACCTTTCCGCACGGTGCTACAACATCCTTTGCGGTTGTGGTCCCAATATCTTTCATAAACCTGAACGTTAAAATGTGCGACAGACAGAGAAGGACAGAGAACTGAAGCACTTTTTCACGTTGAAGAAAGCGCGAACACGTCAGAACCTGCCCATGAAAAGCGGTGCTGATCAGGTGTAGGGCAAGGAAACCTCTCTGTTACAGTTTAGATTTTTTATTTCTTAGCCTCAGGGATTCACTTGGTTTAGCGGCGTTTCACGTCATGTCATGGATCAGGCGTGAGAACGAGAGGACCTCAACGGACCAAGCTTGAAAACACTGCCGAGGAAAGCGTCAGGAGGAGGGCATTCGAAGATCACTGCATACCTCTTTCACGCCTATTTGTGATTCCTTTCTCTGCAGGGCTGACCAGCTGCAGCTTCTGCGGTCATTTACTTTAGTGTAGAAGTGAAATAGAATTTGTTTTCGTGTGCGTGTTCGACGTCAGGAATCCAATCCAGCGATTGCTGCCATGGTGTCGAATCTGCACTGTAGACCTGCTACACTAGGCGGCCTGTGTGGTGCCATGGTCAAATTTGACGACCGTTATTACATGGCTGAATAATTGCGGCACTAGGCTGATTAATGCGCAAGTCAAAACTCACACGCTGAAGGTATCGCGATTGCATGGGAAGAACCTTAACAATTTACATAATTTGTTTCCCTAATTCTAAACGTTTTGCGACAATCTTGAGTCAGTACGCGACAAGAATATCGAGAGCCTTCCGCTGATGCAGTGGTTGCTCTTATATTATATTGCATTATTCGCTGCATCTATTTTAATTTCAGTGAAAATCTCTATTTCCACTGAATGCGAGCGTTCGTAAAACACGAGGTATGGATATCACGTCGCACAGCCGAATATTTCCTTTTTTTCTATTTATAACAGAACAGAATGAAAAAAGCTAAAATTATAACGCAGTTCTGTAATATGCCTAGTAGTCTTAGCAAGTTTAAGTTTTTCTTATTTGCCCAGTCCACAGCACGCTGCTATTACCCAGCGCTTCGTCCGTTTCCTTGCGTCTGTCCTGTCTCTTGTCGTTGTTATTCGAGTGTTATTCGTTGTTATTCGAACACGCGTTGAAGACCGCACACGGTATTCCATGCATGTTCAAGTCTATATCAAAATTTTTGCGTTCTCTTAAATCAACTTAGATATCTCACAATTAATGCGAATACTGGGCGATGGGCGCAGGTAAAGAACTCAACTTCGTGCATGCTATTTTGGCTGCCAGAGAGGAAGCCATCGAACAAGACAAGAACGACGCTATCTACTTGACCGAAAGAAACATGATGCAAATTGCGCTGAACTTATTCGAAGGTAGGTGTGTCTCCACGTGTCTACGCAAGGTAAAGATTCTATGACTGAGCTGCCGTTTACAAACTTAATGGCGTAGTTTGATTTCTTTTCTTTGTTTGTATAACGATCTCATTTAAGAACGTTGGAACAGCTAGTAGGGTCCTTGCAGAAACATTTAAAACTACCTATGGTTAATCCTTTAAAAGAATGCCTTGATTCGGCTATTGTAATTTGAACTAGATGTTCCTTCTGCATTGAAAAGAAAGCTAAATTTTAAAAGCAAATCAATAATGCGAGTTAATAATTATTTACGGATAATTTTCATATGGAAGTCCAAAATGAACTTGTTGCCAGGTGACCTTATGTAACGAGTGTTGGGGGAAGGTGGTGTATGAGAGGTGAGTGACTGAAGAGAGCGTGTGGAAAAAGATTGGATTCCACAAGTTTCTTTTAGTTCTATAGAACTGATACAGGGCCTGTGTTAATGTTTGCGTGGGTACAATAATCAGCTTCACATTACGCGAAGACAATTCTTTCTCACACCCACCGAGTCCTTAATGTTTTTGAGACAGTTCAGTTGGAGTGCCCGTGCTTTTGAGCCAAACTGGTGTACAGATAGAAGGCATATTTTGCACCCATGATTGTGTCCTCTTTGAGCATTTCTAGAAACACTTATGACGTGTTAGATAACTTTACTGAAGCTCCAGCACTGTTATTACTCCACAAATATTCAGCGCTCACAAAAACTCAAACTGCTGAGCACTCGAGATGACTTTTCAGCGGGATTGAAGTTGATTTCAGAATTTATCTCTAATAGGCAGCTCAACATTTTTACGGGAATGTTGAGAGGATAGACAGACTGTATTTACAATATATATACAGGCAGAGTCAATACGGTTAAGATGGCTTACCAGCAACAACCCGCAGCAGTCAGCGTCTCGCGATCTTCTTCCTTTCCCTTCTTTTATCCTTCCGTAACAGTATGTCATATCTACGTTGGCGCTGCGTATAATGATCGTATCTTTAGTAGGGTACATTAAGAGATTTTGTCCCACCCCCAAATATTACTTTAGCACCATCGCGTGAAATGCACTGTACTTATTATATATGCCGGTGTCAAATATTTTGAGTGATGAAGAACGCTGAACAGTGGCAGTATTGTCATAACCGGAAAAAAGGTTTAATTGTGCTGTAGTACACTATCTATATATTGCTCATAATATAAAACGTGCGGCACAAATTCGACTCCTGGAGTGCTTGTTGCCATTCGCCGACCGGCTTCGGTAATATTATGTGCAACGTACATGAGAATAGGCTCGCATCTACTCTGAATAACAAGTCTATCGTAAGAATGTATTTGTGAATATAAACTGTATTTTTTCCCTGAGATTGCTGATGTAAGTTACATAAAAAGATAAGCTCTCTATAGGTGTGTCTCTTACGTCTTTATTATTGTTCACATTGCTGCTCAAAAAGAAGCCACATCGTTTTCGTTAGTGCCAGAATTATACTGATTAAAAAAATATAAAAGTATTGATTGATTACATGCAGCGTCCCCCCCCCCCCCCCCCCCTTCTTTTTTGCTTACAGCCGGCTTAAACACTTCAGTGAGTGCCGCTGACTGGCTGCTTCTTGAGCTCGTGCGCAACCCGGACATCCAGAGGAAAGTCCAGAGTGAGATCGACACTGTGATTGGTGCGTGACAGTATTGTCTGTTCATAGTGTCAGTAAAAAGATTTTACACGTTTTACTACACATCCTTAAAGAAAAAGAAAACCAGTGGTTGTGTCAGAATTCGTCAAACTATCAATTATCAACAGAGTGATGTCACAACTCTGGTCTTCGTTCATTAGACGGACTCGAAGTAGGCGCCGTCTGTCTAAGAGATTTTGTGGCCGCATTACTCATGGCCAAAGTGCACGTTTGCCCGTATGTTGGGGCTCAGGCCATGGACATGGTAAATTGCACTTGTGGGTCACTCTACAAGAAGGACAAGATGTGTAATAACTGCCATGGACTCCCCAAGGTTTTTTTTCCCCCAAAGCACTCGTCATAGCGTTCGAGCCTCCTTTGAAAAATGAGAAATACTTGGGTTCAATGGCGGATGGGGATTTTTAGGTCAGCTTCTTGAATGTTTGGTGCTTGAGCATTCATAGAGTCTGCAACAGAAATTCGCGAGAATAGTGGCGTGCTTGAGGTGCATCGTAAATGGGCAGTCCGCTAGAATTGCGATTTTTTTATTGAAGTGAATATTAGGAGAGGTTGGCGCCTTTATGGTGGCACCGGCTACTCCTTGTCGCTTGGGAAAGGAAACAAGTTTGCGTAAAAAGGTAGAATAATGACACGAAATATGGCATTCAGTAGAACACTGGATGAATAAAAAATATCAAAGTTGTGGCAAACCGTAAGCTCGGGTTAGTATTCAAAGACTAGGCACTAGTTGTCAACTGTGAGAAGGCTCTTCCTACAGGTGAGAGGCGACCAACCAAGGAAGACAGTGATAGACTGCCCTTCACAGTGGCCTGCATCCTGGAGGTCCTGCGACTGTACCCTCCCGCCCTGCTGGGGTTGCCTCGCCGAGTGCAGAATGACGAATGGCTAGGCAAGTGCCCACGTATGCATTCAGAAATACAGGAGTAGTTGATTGTGCCTATGTGATTTGCGGTTATAACAATAACAACAGAATAAAACCGACGCTCTTGATATTCGCAGAAATGTCTGGGTGCTTAAATTGCTCTGCAGTACTACCCCAGCATACACATCTCCACCCTCCGCGTACTTCGTCATAATGTTCTATCGTATCACTACGATGATGTACTTAGCCGTCATGTAAACATACGTTTAAAGTGAACCGTACTCAGCTTACTCAGCCCGGTCGCGGAATGCGCAGTTGCAGCCAGAGCACAACGCCACCCCTCCTCCCTCCATCCCTCCCTCCCTTTAATGCTTTAACCGCCTGGCCACAATCATCAATCGCTCTGAATCTCCCTCAGTGCCCAATTTGTGGCTTACCGTTATGCCACGATCGCAGGCATGTTTATTTCGAGCCAACGCCTACTAATTGGTTCTTTGAGATGACCGGCTTGTACGTCATGTCACAGAGCATGGTCTAAAGCACGTGTGAGCCGGCCAGTTGCCGTTCTTACACATACTTTTAATTATATTTCGCGTGCTTCACGAGCGGGAGCGTGCCATTTCCACCCATTCAGGCGCTGTGACTGCTAACACATTGAGACGCTCTGTTCGACTGCACCACCTTTGGAATCAGGCCACATTCCCCAGTCTTTTCCTCTTAGCAGATAACGCTACGAAAGTGCTGTGCAGCATTTTATGCCTGCAAGATCGGTCCATATCGTAATGAAACGGGCTGTAACATGTCTTCGCCGTAGTAATAAGACAAAAATGTCGCAGTTTCACCGGAAGGACGAAGCATCAATTGCCATAGCAAATCGTTGGACACCTATGCGAAGTAGAGACAGCATATTTATCAACCGTGTAAATTTGTAAACATTCGTGGACTGACTAAATTAACAAGCGTAGTGTTACGCGTGCACAGGAAAACATGAACTAATCTCACTTGATGACCGCAGACACTCGCTGTCGGACCATCGTAGAGTGAGGAAGAGCGGCAGCAGCAGCGAGCGATTTTTCCTTCGTGCTGCCTCTTGCGTCAACGCGAACTAAGCGCGCAACAACTGAATCTACGCGAAGGCATCAGCTATATCGGATCGGCTAGACTTCGAACCCGCCGCAGATTGCCTCTAAGATAGGCCGCGCGCTACTGCGCTCAGCCGCGTTATGTGTCGCCGTAACCGACCGACAGCAGAAATTCGCCTGGAGTGTCCATATAATTGCTATCGTAATAGAAGAAAAGCTAGCCATCGGAAGAATCTCAAGTGCCCTAATGTTAACCTATGGAAGTTCGTGCACAAAGTGCAATAAAACACGAAATTAAACGTCCACGCGTCTTAACACTCCCATATATGCAAACACTCAGCGTAAGTAGAGATCGCAAAAAACTTACAAACTAAGTCAAACTAATTAGGTTTGCACCCGCAAGAAAAACGGTTAAGGCCGTGAGAGCACATCTCTTTCACGAAGAATAACCGATGGCACTGTTGACGGAAGTCGTACTTTGTCTTTGCAGGCGGTGTGCTAATACCCAGGAACGCTATTGTCCTCTACAACATATTCAAATCTGGCCGTGACCCGAGCTTATGGGAAGATCCATTATCCTTCAAGCCCCAGAGGTTCCTGGACGCTTTGACGGGTGCGCTGTCCACCAAGGACAAATCCGCGCTGCTGTCCTTCGGACTGGGCGCCCGACGCTGCGTTGCGGAAAAGCTCGTGCCCACCATTCTCTTTTACGTTCTCGTCAGGCTGATGCAGCGCACGACCTGGAGCCTGCCGCCTGGCGAGGTTTACGACCCCACGCGAACCGACGGCACAACACTGCTGTTGGCACCGGCAGACCGGCGTGTAATCGTCGCCAAGAGAATGAAATGAAAATACGTCGTTTACAGAACCTTATTGTGTGCTGTGGTGGACGAACCAAACCTGAATGGCATATTGATGTGCTTGATTGGTACCTCGGCTTCTGCTAGGCCGTCCTTCTTTGCAGAGGACAACAATTGCTCGCCCCTTTATGTGAAAAAAAATCCATCGGGGAAGTCTTTTAGCTTGTTTATTTAATAAACCACTTTCCCCATAATTAGAGGACATGCGCCGCGGCCCTGCCGGTGGCGTAATCACAATAGTTTCCACCGATTCCCTTGTAACGTGGGCTCAAAGCAAAATTGAAGGTAATGTCAAGGACAGTGCTATTTGTGGATTTTACCTGCGAATTTCAGGGGGAAGTTGACGGCTTAGTGTCTACAACACCACCCATATTACAGGATGTTTTTTCTTAGTTCCCCGTTTTTTAATGTTGAGGTCTAAACGGGCTTGTGATTATACAAACACATCGCGTTTTATAGTTGCCCTTAGCCCGCCAATAATGACTTCGCACTGGCTACATTGCGAAAGCTACGGCGTATTTACACTCGTCGTGAAATGGATCTATGTGTTGTCAAGCGCATTTTATTGGGTAATAAAGTAGAGGGAAGGGGGAATATACCTAAATTGGGAGAAAGATTGCCGCGGGGGGGGGGGGGAGGGCAAATAAAGGTGATGTAAAGTACCGTGTGAAAAGATTGATGTCGTGGACACTATAGATACCATTCTACCTGCGCTTTGTGTAAGGACTTAAAGTTATGGTTACAATAAATACATAAAATCAGCGTATTATACTATTTCTGACCTTCATGTAGCCAATTCTTGAAGTTCTAGGCTCTTAAAGCTTCTGGTCAAAAGGCTTTAAAAGCCCTCGTCCGTTCTTCAGAGATAGTAGGCTTATATATATGTGAAACACTGCGATATCAGGCTGATACAGGTGCTATCTTACAATAATAAAGAGGTTGAATATTAAAGCAGTAGCGATAAAACTATTATCAGCTTTCGTGAAAATTCAAGAGCCTCTGCTGTCTCTGTGCTTTCTTTGAACAATTTACCAGTGCACTTAGTGATACTGTCCTCCATAATAACATATTCGCCGAGGCTAAGCATAAGCGAAGCCTCGTTAATTCTTAAATGCAGTCTATATATGTTAGTGGATAACTCAAATTAAACCTTTAGGGGCAATAGCCAGAACAACGGCAGCTTCTCGACTACGAGGGTGAACAGGACAATGATGACACGACATCGTACGCAAAGATGCAGCTCGCCGTCAGGAGTTATACGTCCAGGAACCTAGATTGAACTCTCGGTATGGAGAAACACCGGATTATTCGACACAGATGACATAACATGTCATGATGACAACATGTCGTAACATGTCGTACAGATGACATCAAATGTTTCAACTGTCTGAGTTAGCTTCCGTTTCAATTTTTTGGGCGTCACAGCACATATAAGGGACACCCCCCCACCTCCTCAAAAAATACCGACTATCTTCAAAAGAAAACGAAATATTTAGGGCAAAAAACACCTAGTTCTTTTCAGATAATCACTAACAAAGCCAGTACAACCTTTTCTTCCACTGTTTGAAGCGACTCTGGAGCTCCTTATGCTTAATGCAGTCGAGTGACCCTTGCGAAGTTTTCTTCGCCTCATGCGCAGTGGGAAATATTCTTTATTTATCACTTTTCTTTAAAAATAAAGAAGGCATATCAAAGACAACTCCATCTGATCAATAGGGTACGTGGTCAACTCCGGCTCATCCTTGAGAGGCTGAATACCCCGTCATTACAAAAGCAGCGTGGACTGTGGTGTTGTTATGAAGAAGCCAGTCACCAGCATTCCGAAATTTTTCGTGTTTTCCTCGCGCATTCTTTCTTATTTAGCTTACTATTTTCTTGTGAAATTGCTGATTGACAGTTTGTCAAGGAGAAACAAATTCCTTCTGTGCAACTCTGTGAACGCCGAAGAAGATAAAAAAGAAGATACGATGATTATCACCTCCAGACGCGAGCATTTGTCACACGAGCGCTTTTTTATTTTTCAGTTATGTGGAAGAAAAAGGGCGTCAAATGACTATAAGCTTGCTTTGTTGCGCATTCGTACACATCGCAAAACCTTTCGTAACTCGTAATTATCTTTAAAAAAAGTGTGGGTCACTTTGGATATAAATTTTAATATCCCATCACGTAATCGAACAAATTATCTTTGTTTTGTGTTTCTTGTCCTTTGTGAGCGCAAGAGCAATAAGCATCGCGGCTGTGTGTCTCAAGCCAAATTTCACTCTCAAAATCCACTCACAAGAGCTCCAACGCATGCCAGCAGCTTCTGAAGTCTTGTCGATAGCGTATCGACCATTCTCATATTTTTTTTAGTTGAAGCTTTTCGGCAATCTCGTAAGCGTGTCGGGTTCACGGTTGGCCAAAACGAGGATGGCCTTTGACGCTCATTTCTGCTCTTGGAATATTCCAACCCACCCAAACGATCGTGTACGACTCAGTGTCCCTAATCGTTGTCTGAAGCATTTAACGTGTTTGGTTGTTTTTCTAAAAAGGGAATAAAACACTCAAGGAGATTCACTGCAAGTGACGAACAGACATCACGATTTCGCAAAAGCAGCATGACGGCACTATAGAAAACTGTCGCCCCAAACCAGTAAGATATTTTACACGACATCGACTTGGTTACCACCTCGGGAAGGGTCCACCTACACCCACTTAGTGGGAGAACCCAACATTACAATTAGGAAGAGCTCCATGAAGCCAGGTCGTCTTATTTAAAAAAATATCTTATCACTAAAATAAAAAAAAATAAAGCAAGCTGCGAAACCTTGTTTTTGAAAACGGAGTGAAGGATATCGTTCAAGAAAACTAGAATGCAGAGCATGGCAAACGCATTGATAGTAGCGATGACAAGAGGAAGATATGTTTTCTTTACTTTTTTTGAGCCAGCTGCACTAGTTTTAAACTGAACGAATTACCCTATCAAGTATGTTATCACTTATAATAGATGGAGTGCTGCAGTTAGGATGCAAAAACATTGGGTAGGCTGTATCAGAGACGCAGCCACAGCTGGTTACGTGAAAAGTCCTGTGCCCTTGTATGGCGAATGTAGCAGCATAAAAGCAGCCCATTCTCATATTTCCGCGGCTTTCACCGTGGAAGTCGTACAAGCTCCCAGCAAACCTGTAAAGTGGAGCCGGTATAACGTGTCGCGAGAAACAACCATTACGAATTACATTTAAGTTAGAAAACTGCGCATACAGGTTGTTTTTTTATTTTAATGAGGTATAGACAAGGTAACTTCATTTTATAGTTATTGATCATTACACTTCAAAAGCGAATTCGGGGCTCGAACACACTTTTCGTTGCATTTACATTTGATATCAACCACACCGTGGCCTGCCACATCACGAAAACCATTGCGGAGTTGCCCTTCACAGTTCCTTTGTGGAATGAAATTCCGGGGCCGAATTCCCAAAGCTTCTACTTCGTAAGTGTTTTTTGCTGCACTGGTCTGCCGCTTTTGCTAAAGATATGTCCAGTATTAAGAATGGCTGAATATTGTTCGCGCGGTAAGTTCTAGCGCAAGAGCTTTTTGTGAATACGAGCCGTGAGGTTTTAGCTCCAAAAAACAGTATCCGATTAGGAGGAACACCGTAGTTGTGGACTACGGATACTTCGAGTTCTTTAACGTGCACCTGAAAAGCACACGAGGACTTTCGCATTTCGCCTCAATACAAGCGCCCCGTACGGGATCGAACCAACGACCTTGAGCGTATCAGGGCAGCGTCACACCCATTAGGCTACCACGGCGGGTCAGCTAAGATGCAACCGCAACCGGCGCTTAACAAGGCGCTTGCTTTTCTCTTCAGGCTCGACCAAGAACTGACCAGCCGTACCGAAAATGTGAGCGACAATTTACGACCACCAACCTACCGTCGTCAGCTGCGCCATCTATATTGGCATGTATGACGAATGGCTCAGAGGCTCACGCGAGCCGGCTACCAACACGCGTGCGCAGAGCCAGATACATACACAAGTGCGCGCACACAAAAGAGAAGCAGAAGGTTAAGCATCGCCTTGTTGACAGTTTGGTCCGCACCACAGAAAGCGGGCTTTACTCATTAATTGTGAGCGAGGAGTGCTCAAGGCAGATTGAATTATTAGAGATGTGCTCTCGAGCAAGGCTGTGTTACTATTGGGCATCTCAAGTGAAATAAAAAAAAAGTTTTGAAGAAGTTGAACGCAAAGTACACACTTGGGATAGGCCGACCTCAAGCTTTCTAAACAGCTCCTCCCTCCCCAACCCCACCAGAAGAAAAAAGAAAGAAACAAAAAGGTCGATACAACATGGCACATATGCGACGTATGTGATTTTCGTTTAAATTCGGAAACGACGCAGTTCACCGGAACGATTTCTCATTGCGCAGTGCAATTTCATCGGCAGTGCACGATTCCGCGCAGAGAATTGAGGCGCAGATGAAAAAAACGGAACATTTTCTTCTCTAAATTTCTGGAAATTGACGGTTTTACATTACCTGTGACATATCTTTCATGGAAAGTAATAATCTGAGGGAACGCAGAAAGTTATTAATATTTTTTCCATAATTTCTGAGGTTTTGACAAATGCCTCAGACAATATCTAAAGAAAGCGATAACTGATACAGATGGAGTTTTTGTTTTGTTTTTCGGCAGCCCACTAATTGTGGTGAAATTCATAAGACATTGTGCTACATTCACTAATTGCATTGATAGGGCGCGGAATTCTGTGGGTAACTCATTAAAGAACGTTACTGGACGCGAGACTGCAATCGGACGCACCTACGATCAAGGCATGCACATCTGTTAGGGAGCTTGACGTCGGCACCAATTATAGGATGTACATTTCTGCGGTATACATTTACACGAAGATTCACATATCATCGAAATCCCATGCAAAGTTTTCTCAAAAGGTCCCCTTAATGCACTGTTGAAAATCACGGCCCTTAACAACAGCACATCTCGTGGCCCAGCTTCAGGCAGATATTTTGAAGAAGGAACCGTATCCATGAAGATATGCATACGCCACTGCTTTTCGTGAGAGCCGACGCCATCCTATAGTGATGTTGGACGTGTTTACAATGACGACTGGCTGTTGGCAAGCAGCCCTTGCGAAATCAAATATTTCTGAATCCGGCCCCAGGTGCTGAATCCACAGAGCTTTCCTTTCATCAGGACCGTTTGCCATTGGCGGGTCACCGTTGTTAATGATACGTTCATTAAGTATCACAAATTGTAGGTACCATTATGTACCGCTCTACAGCACAAACTGCGTTTCGTGTAGAGATCCAGTTTTCTGCGTTCTTAGCGAGTAGATACAGCTTGATCGCCGATTCCAACTTTTCCTCCGCATTTGCGCCACATTGGTCATATGCGCCATCTGCGCTGTACCAGAAACTAGGGCCAGTAAGGCGGCGCGCTAGAAGGTGGGAACGCCGGAATTCCAGCTATAGGAATGTTTCACAATGTTTTTACAAGAGAATTTAGAGGAATACGGACCTTCACGCCTTAAGATGTACTTATAGTAGCGATTGACAAGAGAGAGCTGGAGAAAGACATGGAGAAGGAAGGCAGACTTGGACTATCTGCGGCTGGCAACGAAATTGTGGCTCGTCCCTGCCAGCGTTCTCCGCTGCAAGCCGTATGTGTACCGCCAACTCAGAAGCGCCTTGTTCGAAATGAAAATTCTCGGAAGTAGCTTGCGCTGTCGCGCCGGCTTTAGCGCCTGCTTTTGCGTCGAGTGAGATATTGGTTCTTGTGGGAGCGCAGAAGGTAAGAGGCAGCAGCACCTTCTCCAGCTGTGAGGAAATACCACTAGCGCGGTGCGCGTTACGAAGGCGTTTGATGAACCTGCAATCACAAAAAGCTCACACGCTAGAATAGTTTGCAAGCGTAAAATCTAGTCAGTCAACCCTGAGGCTGGGCGCAATTTTAGCGAAGGCAGCCGGTCAATGGCAAAGTTCGCTTACAGAAGAAAAGCCTTGCGAATTCGGCCTTTGTCCTTTTTTAAAGATATTGAGGCCTTTACAAGATTTTGTGGAAAGCTTGCGTCTGTGCAAGCATGCGCTGTTGGTGTCATCACGGCGCATACCATCATCCCCTGCCGACACGTCCCAGCGAGTAACAAGCTGGAATGGCATGCTAGGCCATAAGCCAGGAGGCTGTAAGATGACATGTGCAGCTTCTCAATAAAGGGAGCGTTTTCATCATCACGTCAAAAAAAAAAAAGAGAGAGAGAGACGTGTCTTTACACGTTTAGATTACCTTAAGACGGTAAGAATGTCACCCATTCAGGGAGCGCATTCACAAAACGGTTTTACGCCAGAAATATTCGTAAGAGCAGGTGCTATCAAATGGTAACGTTTGACTACCATTAATGGAATTCTTCTTCTTCTTCTTCTGATTATTATTATTATTATTTAGCTTTAAAACATATGTACACTTGACAGGAAAGGTAAAGCGAGGAGCAGGCGGGCCACTGCCACCGCATAGGGCACTACGCCTTTCTATATTCTTCAGAAAGGAGTTAATGAATGGAGCTGGATAATGAGAAACAGCTGGTACTGTTGGAAACTTTATGAATTTTATTCCAGTCCGGAAAGTCACACGCGGGCTTGTGTCAGCTATGACAAACTCCTTTAAGAAACATCTATGATTTTCTTGCTCGCATCTGGTGTTTTGCTGACAATCGTATTTCGATTACATTTAAATGTACAGACAAAGTATGATTAAGGCAGTGCGGACCTTAATCACACACACACACACACACACACACACACACACACACACACACACACACACACACACACACACACACACACACACACACACCGCTGATTGGTTCAGTATAGGCTTGTGGCTCCAGTCACGCAGCTGAGAATTCAGCGAGCGAGCGGCTCAAGTAGAGCGGGTCGCTTTTCCGAGACAAAACAGCTCTTCCAAGACAAAAGAGCTCGTTATGCGGACAGCGCTGATGAACTTATTCACTGTTTTATGGCTATAGCAATTACAAACCCTTTTCACCGTGTTCCCGTGGACGTCACCATGTTTGATTACGTTGTGACGCGTCCATTGCTTGACTCAGCCGGCCTCCGCTGCCTCTCTTTCTTTACAACGGCAGCCCACGACGCGGGTGCGATGTGGTAAGCCACTGTTTCGGCGTTTGTCGCCAACAATAATTGCCACGACCTGCTGTGGGTTTGCCCTGCACTGAAACCGACGAGGCTCCGGCACCTCGCAGCAGGGGGACTCTCGCGGCATAATCTGAGTCATTACACTGCTTGGACGCAGGGACCGCATTATCGATCCCTCTTGGACTTCATTAAGTCAGGAAATCTTTTTTCATTCCTTTAATCATCCTTATTCACCCCCATCCCATACCCTTGTATGCCCTGAGGCATTTATCCTCGCATTAAAAAAAATTGCCACGAAACATTGGCCAGAGCTTCAGAAGACACATAACTGTCGTATAGCTATCCTTCTGTGCTCGCTAAGCCTTGTTCAAAGGCTAGGAGCACAGCCGTACAGCGCCCGTCCACGTCCTTACTCGTCCGTGTCTTTTTTAGCTCAATTCCCTTCTTTAAGTATGTACGACCGACTCGCCCAACAACGTGCTCTCCTAAAAGACTATACATATATATTTTTTTTAAAGACACAGTGGTCAGTCGTTTCAGCCGCTGTATTAAATCAGGGTTACTGTCATTCATTCTTCGTTTTTTTCTTCACTTCTCCCCAATGAGTTGGATGCCATTGGTTGTGATGTTTTTGGGTTCACTATAATATTTTATGGTACGACGACATTACATTATTTATTTCCTACGTGCCCACTGGTTAACGGGCTGTTTGCGCTAGATTTGTTTATGCGGCACTCCGAACTCAAGAGATTCATGAGTTGACGTATTGTAGTAGCTTACAAAAAAAAATCATAGTATCGTTCGTCACTGCTTTAAGTAGGGACTCGTGACGAAAGAACCCACAGCTTCGAGCATTCCTATGTAAGACATGTAAATCACTCAATAGTCGGCCTAATAGCCATTGATTGCACTCATTTGTAATACGTGCCTGTGAGCCTCAGTTAGTTTCAGAAAATGATGCTTGAGGTTAGTTGAGACCAGAGTGAGTGAGTGAAATCTTTATTGTAAATGTTTGGCGATTTGGGCGGGGTGTGGCTATAAGCACCCCAGCCTAGGTGACGGCCTCGAGTCCTCGGACTCGGGCGGTTTCCTCGGCGTGCCGGATGGCCCACAGTTGATGAGCGAGGTCGTGGCTGAGCAGGGGCGCCTGCCAGCGCGCCCCTCGGTTCGAGACTGCCATGTCTACCCCGTTCGTCGGGGACTCCTGGTGCTCGCTACCGGTGCATTCCCACAGCATGTCCTGCAGCGTAGCTCTGGCTCCGTATGCTTTACAATCGTCGGACGAATAAATGTCGGGGTAGCAGAGGCGAAGGATCGCCGGGTTCGGATATGTGTGGGTCTGCAATTGCCTCCAGGCAACCGCCTGTTTCTTGCTTAGTTTGGCGTGCGGTGGTGGATATTTGCATCTGTTCAATCTGTAAAGTTGCGTGGTGTCTATGAAAGTGGTCATGCAACCCCCCCCCTCCCCCCCCTCCCCCCCCCGTCCACGCCCGCATCGCTCTCGTGGAGGGCGAGACGGCGGGATTGCCTGCGGGCGCCGCGGCTCGGCATGTAAGTCCTCGAGCCGCGGCATGGGCCGTCTCGTTTCCCCGGAAAGCAGGGTCTGTGTGGGTGGGGTTCCATGCGAGGTAAATGTCGTTTTTGAGGCAAATATTGCCATGTTCAATTTGGAGAATGCGGGCCGGCTTCCCAGAAAAATAATATTTCCCAGAAATATTCCCAGGAAAAATAATATTGCCAAGCGCAAGGAAGTGTCTATTAAATTTTCTGTGCTGCCTGGCTATCGTATTTCCCCGCGAACATTACTTTTGGTTAAAAAGTGATGCCGCTGCAGCAAAACATTGGTATGAGTTAGATGACAGTGCGACATTTTCTTATAGTTTTTTGGCGCAAGGAAACAAGGACGAAGAAAACTTTGGAGGGAAGTAGGTACAGTAAAGCAGAGCTAGCAGAACGCCATTAACGAGTGATACACTTTTTTCGATGTTTCTCCATTCTGAACATACAACACTGCGAGCTTTTATAGTACAAATATCCCGGTGCGAATGCGACAGTCGCCAATCCATTAAAATAGGAAGCAGCTTTAGTCAAGTGTGTACGCGCAAAGCATATTTAGCAGATAAAAAAAAAGAAGAAAGGAGGTGCGTTTCGGTGTTCTCAACCTGCGCAGTGGAACTTGAGGTACGCGGTAGTTCTGGAGCTCCGTATTCATTTCGACCACCTGGCGAACTTTAACGTACACTTTAATATAATACGCGTATCACACGGCGCGCTTCCGATTGCGATGGAACCCGATAGGAATCAAGCGCGATAGAACGTGCTCATACGACAACCGCATAAGCACCGGAGCAATTTATGCATTCCACCGCTATCGGAATGCGCCCGCCGAGAAGGCGACGCTGCCGGCCTTGAGTTCGCGCTGTTAAACGTGATGGATCAACACCAACTATCGCGGTCGCATACCTTACGTGAGGCAACAAATGGCCAGGCACGGCACAAGAGCCATCTCTTTAGAATGAGCCACTCCCCGGTGAAAAGGGTTTATACGTGAACTCGAGGGTCGTTATCACCGCTGCAGTTGTCGCAGCCTGCGCAACCACCGTCGTA
Source organism: Dermacentor albipictus (assembly GCF_038994185.2). Classification (NCBI taxonomy): domain Eukaryota; kingdom Metazoa; phylum Arthropoda; class Arachnida; order Ixodida; family Ixodidae; genus Dermacentor; species Dermacentor albipictus. Next base: position 342,713,483 of record NC_091821.1, read on the forward strand.
GTGTACCGTTACCTACGGTGAATGCACGGCCCGTATACTCTTTCCTGTGGCCGAACTGGCAACGCGTCGCACTTACCTTTTTACCCTTCTCCTTCTACTCTTTCTCTTCTTCTTTCTCCGTTCTCTTCCTCCCAACACTGCGGTTGGAGTGTCTACCAGTGCGTGAGACAGTTGCCGCGGTTTTCCTCTCTTCACAGTCACATTCTGTCTCTCTATACAACGCAGCTGCCACAAGGAGAGTGGCCGGCGCGAAAATAGGTGCGCTGTCCTTGCCTGGCGCTCTATCACATTGTGTAAGCCTTCGGACCTCCCCCAAAGCGCTTGCGCTAAATCAAGCTCGTGCGTCTCCAAAAAGATATAATAGCTGGCGTAAATGCCGATGAACGCGTCCCGCAACTCGGTTTTGCGAAAGCACTTGCCCTTTGCTTTGACGCATTTGCGTCGGCGGTGAAAGTTTTACCCCCACCGAACGCCACGGAAACGGGCGAAAGAGCCGAAGACTGTTCGCTTTGATAATGGGCTTACACGCGGTTCAAACTTGGACGCAGGCGCAGTGCATCATTCGGCGAGCTTCCATCCCTGCTGGGAGGGAATCTGCACTATCCGTAGCCAAAAATTAGAGCAAGGCTCCTCCCTGTTCAAGCATTTGAGGTGCTCCAGCGGTGCTATCCTGCTGTGTCAAACTCTTGTTCTGTAATAGCTTAGTTGAAGCGGAGAGACTGAGTTCAAGAGACTCACGGCTATTCCAGTTCTCAATTTCACCGAGAGAAATAAACAAGTAAACCAATAATAATGAATAAAGAAATGAAAAAGTTGTGACTTTAATATTATGATTATCGTCATGCCCACGTATATCTGTTTGTAAGACATTAGGATATTCTGTGTGTGAGAGTGCGTGTCACTTTGGCTGATTCTATGACAGCGCGTACTAGTATAACCTTCAGGTAGTCCCTTCTTCCCTCCTTATATCTCATCTTTCCTATCTGCTTTTTTTTTCGTTTTCATTAAAGGCTAGCCAACCGGAAGTATCATCCGGTTAATTTCATTGTCCTTAATTTCATTATCTCTCTCTTTGAGCGGAGCATGTTCTCGTAATCTAGGTCTAGAAATCTGTTCGCGTGATTGCATTTCGATGTTGTGGAACAGAGAGAGAGAGAGAGAGAGAGAGAGAGAGAGAGAGAGAGAGAGAGGCAAAGGAAAGACAGGGAGGTTAACCAGACATCATCTCCCGTTGGCTACCCTGTACCGCGAGAGGGGCATATGGATGCGATAGGTGAGAGAGATAAAAAGAATTAAAGAAAAAAAACACAAACACAGACATACATACACACGATACAGAACTGTTTCCGTAGGCACTGTCACGGTGTCTGCGAGGGCGTTCCCTGTGTGGAAGAGCCTATAAGATGGGATAATGGCTGCCTGGCAACAATGTTTGGCTTCGGAAATAGGAACGTGGGAGTGATGGGCATCTAATCATGGGCACTGAAACTGCGCAGTATTATAAGGTTAGTTCTGAACTGCATGCGTTTGTTCAGCCTAAATTCGCATGTGACAGAGCAGCCGCCAATATGCCGTTCAAAAGAGCCAGTAAGAGATTCTGAAATCCATCTATTTCGGGCTCCAAACTTCGAAATCATCATAATCCACATAAATTCTATAGCTTGATAACGTTTGCGTGGGTTACTTGCTTCAGAAAGTAATTAGTGTCATCATACGCCTTAAGAAATTATGTGGTTATGGCGAAAATGACCAGCAATATCGAGTTGTAAGAAAACCCCGTCTCCCTGACACTTCTCAATACGGACAGGCTTGAACTTTCCGTTACTGTAGTTGCGAAAGATCGATTTCCTTCGCAGAAAGACTAAGATTTCGCCCCGCATATCCTTTTGATCACTGGCTATAATGCAGGCACATATGTGTTCTAGACGGAGAGGAAATAGATCGCGAAAACTGGCATATATTAGCATCGCCTTGAAGGATTCTGTCTTGAAGATTCTGTAAATGGCAAGCACAAACAAACCGACGGCAAAGTTGTAGATCGGATGAATAGATCTCATTTGCACAAGAAGAGAGGTAACTGCTTAAAATTTCTAGAGGTTTGTTCAAGTGTCGCAATCGTTTTATGTACAATCGTTCCCTTTGTGCTATTGGCTTTAGCGAATCCCGTGATTAGATTTTAATGGCCCTTACATCTGGCTCTAGTGCCCACTATGGGACAATCGCTTCGAAAAAAAGATTCCTTCAACACTGGTGCCCAAGCGTGACGTATTGAGAAATGATTGCGGCCGAAAAGTCGGCAGAACGACGGACTAAGCGACAAACTTCTGTCTCTCGCCACAAAATTACCTTGACACAGCCATAAACGATGCAGAAAGGAAAATATAACCATGGAGTCAAATTTCCTCACCTGGAAACACTGCGATGCAGGCGACGTGAATATAATGGAGGGAAGCGGAGGAGCAGAGTTGCATGCATAAACTTTTCGCGCCAGTCGCCGTAAATGGTGATATGCAGACCTATCGCATTGCGACGACATGACGATCGGCTGTTGTCTGTGCAGGTGCGACTTGAAAACCGTCCCTATCGCACGTCGGTCCAGAGAGCCGTGAAGGCACTTTTGTCTTTCTTGTGGGCGACTGGCCTATGTGAACGCCTTTAGCTTGCTCAGGCCCTCCGTGTATGTTATCAAGCTCACCGCGTCTTCCCTTCCTCTCTCTATCTCATCTTTTTATTCCCTTTTTCGCGTGCCCCCGAAGAGCGTAGCCAACCAGACGTGGTTAACATCCCCGCCTTTTCTCTTCGTTACCAACTCCTCCTCCTCCTGTACCATTTCTCCGCTCGAGGCATAATTTACCAGCAATTTACGAGCAGTAATTTACCCACACATTTCAATTACACGGGAAGAATGATGTGTAACCAAATTAGTCTGCTGTTTGTGCTTCTGCTCTGCAAGCCACATGGAAACATTATCGAGAAAATAACAACCCGTCGTGGTTGCTCAGTGGCTATGGTGTAGGGCTGCTGAGCACGAGCACGAACAAGTACAACAACAACAACTGTACAATATCTACCACCGACTCCTTTAAGTACTTAGGAATTCCTCTGTGCAAACATTTGTCTTCGGACAGATCATGTAAGCCGCATAATTAACTCAGCTAACAAAATCCTTGGATATCTTCGCCCAAAGCTCTTCACAGCACAACCACCCATGAAATCAGTTGCCTATAAAACTCTCGTGCGACGAAAACATGTGCTGTATTTGACCCTTACCAAACTAATCTCACTAAAGCCCTTGAATCTGTTCACAACCGTGCTGACATTTTAACAAACTAAGAATAATGTCAGAGAGTGTACACGCTTACGTCAGTTATACAAGGTAGGCAGAGGTGCCAGTAAAGGAAAGAAAGGGGAGGTACGACATGTTTATGAAAATTAAAGCAAGGTGTGTTCTATTACTAGATTAAAAGGTTGTCTCATATAGGCGCTGGCCATTCTTGATGCTACTCGAAAGATTGAGCCCTTGAGTAAAGTCGGGCCACTCTACGTTGTCCTGCTGATGCATGGTTACGGTATCTCGATTTACACTGTTCTTATCCCCGAAACGAAGAATAGAGTAAGTAGCACGTTTCTGCAGACACCTACCAATTAATAACCGCTCAGCATCACGGAGGCAATGGAAAAACTGTTTACAAGGGAGAAAGCGCCATCTCCCGGATCGTCGCCAGAAGTGTCGCCATCGTCGCCATCGCGCTAGCTAGGGAGGCACCGCGATTTTTTTTATTCTACTGCATGCCGCACTCAATTCATTGTCAACGCTTTACTTCATTCATTTTTCCTTTTCGTTTCTTTTATCTGATGTTCAACTTTAATGGTTCTCTCCTCTCCTGAGTTTATTCAGCGCAAATGGACAGGACGTACAAAAACACAAACGAGTTATACGGGCGCTGCGTTCGTTTCTGTTTGCACTGCACAAACTCAGTTTTCAATATAAAAGTGCCAACTAGCGCGTAAACGAATTCGTTTGGAACTGTCCTTTCTTTTGAGATGAGTAGAGAGAGAGAGAGAGAGAGAGAGAGAGAGAGAGAAATGGGGTGGGAAAGGCAAGGATGTGAACTGGAATATATTCTGGTTTGCGACCCTGCACGGAGACAGGGTAAAGAGAAATGGTAGACGGAAAGAACAGCGGAGAGATAAAGCAAAGGCACTAAACTTCGATGGCTTGAAAATTATGCCACACAATTGTAGTGGACGATGAGCAAAACGAAAACAAGGTGAAAGCAGGCGCCAACGTTTCGACAAGCGGGCATGTCTTCTTCAAGAGGACATATGCTTTCCTCGCCACAGTATATATAGGTGGGGTTCTTCTAAAGGGGAGAGGGCGTAAGGAGGGTGTGTGGGGCAACGAGCGAAGATGTGTTAGCGGTGATGGTGTCGAATTGAGAATAAAGGTGTGCTGCGCACAAGGCCAGGGACACGGCCCTCTGTCAATCACGTGTCAATGCTCAATGCACGTGTGTCAGCCGGCGTGTCAACGTCGTACACAGAAGCCCTCTATTACCTGTTTCGCAGGTGGTCGTGGGCTATCGTGTCACTGACAGAGAAGGAAGGAGCGGTAGAAACAGGTGCTCGTGAAAAAAAGGAAAAAAAAGGAAATACTGAAATGGAATAAATAAATAAATAAATAAACAAACAAATAAATAAATAAATAAATAAATAAATAAATAAATAAATAAATATAAATAAATAAATAAAAGGGGAAAGACGGAAGCAAGAAGGAGAAGAAAAAAAAAACGCTAAGAAACCAAACTAAGTGCTGTTGCCTATAGCTTGCAATTTAGCATAGCGAATAGATTCTAAAGCTCCCTTTGAAACATTTATGCCTATTGGTGGCAATGTCTTGAACTTATAGATAAGGTATGACTCTCTGTATTTTCTTTCTCGTTCAGAACGGAAATTGGACTGTAAGATGTAGAGTTTAAATTCATCAAAGTTATGACCTGGTTGGTTGAAATGCTAGGCGACGGCTTCGGGAAGCTTTTCAGCTGTGTCCGCGTGATGTCCGTTTAATCTGACGTTCATTCATTGTCCCGTTTCACCGATATATTGTATCTTACAGAAGGAACATTCAAGCATATAAATCCCGTCCGAACTTGTACATGTGAAGCTAGATTTGACTTCGTATGTAAGTATTGGCGGTGCTTTTAATTTTAATGTCACTTTGAAGGTGTCTGCAGGTTTTGAACCTGGGGCAACAACATGCTCTTATTACAGGCTATTGAGGTTGGCTGACTTTTGCGTGCACTAACATGCCTTTAAAGTTCCTGTTGCGGTGATAGGTAATCCTTGGTACATACGGGGACGCTTTTCTCAGACGCTCGTTACTTGATAATATTGGGTGGTATTTTCGTAGGATGTTGTTTATGTTTGGGAGTGCATTAGAATATTTTGTTATGAAGGCTGGCGGTCTGTCAGATTCTGGTGTAGGCTGTTTTTTCGCTAATTCCGACTGTCTTTCCAATGTTGACGCGACATCATAATCTCTATCGAGAGCAGCTTGTGGATAGTTTCTTTCTGCTAGCGTTATTTTAAGGTCATTTAGGTGGGGAATATAATCGTGGTCTTCGCTGCAGATTCTTCTTATTCATTTTGCTTGTCCGACAAAAATTCCTTGCATGGAGTGTCATGGATGATGACTGTTGTAGTCTTAGTATTGCTGGCTAACCGTAGGCTTCCAGTGAAGTGTTGCTCTAACTTTTCCGTTTTCTATGTAGACCGTCGTGTCGAGGAAGTTGATCTGACTAGTCGAGTGGTGAGCAGTAAATTTAATACTCAGGTGAAAGTGATTGAAATGGCTAATTAAGTCGCTTAACACGCTAGTGCCCTGTTTCCATATTATAAATATGTCGTTTATGTAACGAAGATAGATGTACGGTTTTAGAAGGTGGGATTTCAACAGGTCTGCTTCAAGCTGTTCCAAGGAAATGTTTGCATACGTGGGAGCGAATGGTGTTCCCATGCTAGTGCCGAAAGTGTGCAGGTATTGAATAGAACTGAATTCGAAATAGTTCAGCGTGAGAACTAACCTAAGGAGCGACAGGTAAACTGAGGCAAACTGAAATGATGAAGTTGCGCCGCCGGGCTACAAGCTGTGCGGACGTGATAGGGGTTCCCGTGGTGGCGGCGTTGCGGTGATAACAAATGATATTATCGAAGTTACTGTCGCTGACCAAGTCTGTGATCATGAAAGACTACTTCTAAGGGTGTCACTACAAGGTAACACGTTTTTTGTCTGCGCTGTTTACCGACCTCCGAATCCTGATGACTTGTTTTTGAGCAGGCTGTATGATCACCTGCTAAAATACCGGGACAAAAACGTAATTATAACCGGAGATTTTAACCTGCCATCCCTTGATTGGAATAACGCGCAGTATGGATATTCTGAAGCGGTTGACGCTCTAATTGTTCTTATGCTTACTTTTAATCTTGATCAGATTGTGAGAGCTTACACCTGTGGAAATGCAATTTTGTATCTCATATTTATTTCTGAAAAATTTACCTCGGGAAGGTGCAAGTCGAACCTGCAATTTCTGACCATAACCTGATATATTTCTGCTGGACTAGATATATGGAGATGCAAAAGGAAAAAATTCCTCTAGTTACAGCAAAATACTATAATAGAGCCCATGACACAGCAGTAATCGATCATTTAGATGAGCATCTTCTCGTTAGCACAAACAATGTCGAAAGTTTGTGGCAACAGTTTTATACTGCAGTTACGTTCTGCATTAAACATTTCATACCGTCAAAAAAACTGCAAAAGCACCGTACAGACCCCTGGATTAGTCGGGAGATGATACAAACTAAAAGAAAAATTAAGCGTTTGAGAAAGAAGCACAAAGAATTCACTCCACAATTTATGGAGCTAAAGCATCATCTGCAAAGTAAAGTAAAACAAGCAAGAAGCAACTTTTTTAGCAACACTATTGCCGACTTCATTAAAAGTGATCCTAGAAAGTCTAGTGCTACCTCAGTCAAAGTAAAAAGGAGCTTAAGAAAGCCAAAGTTAATGATAAAATTCTCGATGACCCAACTTCTATTGCAGATACGTTTAATCAGTATTTTCAATCTGTTTTTCAATACATGGTGAGTATAACCTGCCGAATGTTTCTCCTGTATTAGAAAGTGAGTTGGATATAACTAGTGAAGGGGTTCTTGCCATGCTATTTAAGCAAGATGATAAGAAGTCCCCCGGCCCTGACGGACTGTCAAATGCATTTTTAAGGCGTTACGCTCAACAAATCTCAAATTTTTTGACCCCAGTGTTTAACTTTTCGATAACTTCTGGTGTCGTACCAGCTGACTGGCGTATAGCTCTTGTGGCGCCTGTACATAAAGCCGGTGACCGGCTGCTCCTAAAAATTACCGTCCTGTTTCTGTTACTAGTAGTTGTTCTCAGGTTTTGGAACACATAGTCGTGAGTTTTATTCAGGAATTCGTTATTAAAAACAATATTTTGTCTCCCCATCAGCACGGCTTTCGAAAGGGTCTATTTACAACCCCACAGCTTATTTCGACGGTGCACGAGATATCGAGTGTACTTGACCAGTCCGGTCAAATTGACATACTGTTTGTTCTTAGACTTATCGAAAGCTTTCGATAGAGTGCCTCATGAAAAATTATTGTATAAGTTGGAGTGTATAGGGTTACCTTTGTACATTATTCAGTGAATATCCTCGTACCTAACCGACAGAAAGCAGTTTGTAGAAATTGATCATTGTCCGTCTAGGGCGCTGTCAACTCGGGCGCTCCACAGGGTAGTGTTTTAGGTGCGCTACTGTTTCTTCTTTAATGATTTGGTGGACGTAGTACCTAATGATGCATCCATAAGAATGTTTGCTGATGATTGTGCTGTTTTAAAAAAATATCATCCAGAAATGATCATTTCTTGTTGCACAAAAGTCATTTGGCAATCGATGATTGGTGTATGCGTTGGGGTATGGCGCTGAATTCGGAGAAAACTGTACTTTTACTTCTCACAAAGAAATGTCCTAGTTCTTTTTCTTATCAACTCCATAACCAGCCTGTATTACAAGTTTCCCAATATAAGTACTTAGGCGGGAATCTATAACTAATAAGCTTGCTTGGTCAGAGCATATATTGGACATTTCTTGATCAACACTGCGGAAGCTGTGGTTCCTTAAACGAAAACTTAAACATGCTCCACTTAGTACCAAAATGTTAGCTTACAATGCATGTATTCTGTCAAAACTAGAGTATGCTGCTGAAGTTTGGGATCCCCATCATAAGAAGGATGTTGTGCAACTCGAAAGAGTCCAAAGAAAGGCAATAAGATTTATGTTTGATAGATACAGAAGGCACGATTCGTTATCCTTATTTGTGCAGAAGTGCAATGTACCGACTCTCGAGGCTCGTCGGAAAATTTGTCGTCTTGAGTTTTTTCACAATTGCCTTGCTGGGAAAACTAAATTAATACTTCCCAATTCCATAAAACCTTTAACTACAAGGACAACTAGACATAGCCATGAATACTTTTTATCGCCAATTTTCGCTAGAACCAACGCACACAAGTACACTTTTTCCCCCGAACAGTGTCTGAGTGGAATTCTTTGCCCCGAAAGATTTTTGAATCCGCCGACTTTATGAAGGTACTCGAGTCTCACATTGTGAACTTCGATGGTTGAACATTGCTATGGTCTTCGTGTTCCCTTGATTTTTGTTGTTGATTTTCGTTACATTGTATGTATCTTTGTAGCCCTTCCTGCTAGGGCCAAATTACTGGCCTGCAGTATTGTGTAAATAAATAAATAAATAAATAAATAAATAAATAAATAAATAAATAAATAAATAAATGGACATAAATAAATGAAACAGGACAGGCGCAATCCTTGCGCCGGTCCTGTCTTCTTTCTTGTAATCGTCTAGAAAGCGCAACCAATCTTTCCAAATACAAGAAAGGGGGGGTTAACCGAGGGGCCCAATTTGTGGGGAAGACTGCTATGTGGGCTAGAGAGCAAACGGAGTTAGCCGATATTTAATTGACATTATGAAGAAAAAATGAAGTTAAGAAGGTCATGTAATTATAGCGTAGTACAAATACTTGGTGGTCTGTAACTGTAATGCTGTAACTCCGGCAGGAGTTACAGAATTAGCTCCAAGGGCAGGGAAGCGCAGTCGATTACGACAGAGGATTATGTGGTGGTATGTAGTAATACAGGGTGTATAATTGGAGAATTCTAGGGAGAAGTCTTCACCCTACAGGGCGCATAAACATAAACTGGCGATGATAGGCATGAAGATGATTACTAAAGCAACGTAGGGTTTCTCTGGTATCTGTCCTATGCACTCAATTTCTCTCTTGAGTATCTACTGCCCTGCTTCAAACACATAGACAAGCAAATTGAAATTACAACGCTTGAATTATCCGCAGAACTTCGAGGAAGCAGTAAGGCAACTAAATATCGTACGCGCGAACAGTCTTAAAAGCAATATTAGCCGTTGTAACAGTAAATATTGACCATAGGGACAAAGAAACGCCGCGGCAATTCATAATAGCCCACCATGCATGGTTGCTATGAGCGTCTCCTTTGAAACGGAGCGCTGGACTGCACCACCAAACTCTTGTTATTATATTTCCTAATGTCCTACCTATATAAAAAAAAAAGAAAAAAAACCCCGCACGGCATTTTTATCACCAAACTTTCTGGACCACTATTGGGAACTTTGTTGTTGTACGTCTCCGTTGTTTGTCGTTTCCCTACTTTTCTTCCACCAATCTTTTAAACGCCTCTTACCAATCTCTGTTGAGGGCATGTTTACTTTCCCCCCTGCTATGGCTGAACCCAAGGGCTTCAAGGAGGCCAGAGGTGCATATCTTCACATTCTAATAAAACATGCTCTATCGTTTTCCTAGCTTTACCGCAGCAAGTACATGCTTTTCCTTCCTTGTTGTGTCTCGCTTTTGCACGTTATTGGGAATCTTGATCCTGATTGTTCCTGATTGATGCGATGTGATGTGAATCCTGATCCTGATTGATGTGACTAAAGAGCTTCCCTTTGAGCTGTAATAAACAGTTTCTTTCCCGGTTTTGCTGTTTCCTCCTAATTAGTTACTGATAGCAGGTTTCTTTCCCATTGCCGCCACCCATAAGATTTTCTCAACCTCGCGGACTCCGTTTGACGTTATTTGTTGACATGTTGGTCACCATACCGGTCTCATAATTGCCCGTAAGCTTCCTAGATCTTTTACTCTACTGTGAATCAATGTTTTTTCTGTACAAATATTTGAACACTATTATTTCAGCCCATTTAGTTTCTTCCATATTCCTCAGTCGTTCTTCATAATCAATATTACTCTGAGCTTCCCTCCCTTCAAAACTTGTCCAACCCATATCACCCTTGAAGTAGTAAAGGCAAGGCGCAGGAGACCAGGACTCAAGAAGAAGAACACAAACGACCCTGTATTGACACTGTCTGTTCACTCTTTTGATAGAATACCATAACACCAGTTTTTTAACGCTGAATTTAATACCTGAATTCTCGTCTTCCTGTCCGCAGATATTAGCCAGACGTTTCATATCACTTTGCTTCTTAGTTAATGACACGATATCCTCCTACCTGCCACCCCCACGAAGGCATGCCGGTCTTCGCGGGGTTGGGAGGTGGTTAGCCTAGCTCTTGGCGAGGGAATCACACGTTCCTCACGTCATGGAGTTGGTCTGCCGCCGGGTGGTACTATTGGTATCTGCCCGGCCTCCTTGATAGGCGGAGCTATGGGCAGGTCGCGTTGTCCTTCTGAAGCGCAGAAGCACAATATCAACCGCATAAGACAAAGCTGAAAGTTGCTGCACCCGCCTGTTTGTATGAGAAATCAAACCCGATATTGCTTCCCTCTAGTGCCCTTTCCCCCTTACCATGTACATCATTAACAGCAGCGGGGATAGAGGGCACCCCTGTCTCAGTCCCTTGTTGACATCAACTTGCTCCTCCTTCCTCATGCCTACCCATTCAGCGCAAACTGTATTTTGTAGGTATATATCTGTCAAAAGCTGTACACAGTCATTGTCTATGCACTCCCCTTCTACAATATCTCTCTATATGTTGCGGTTTGCGTTGTCATATGCTCCGGTAATGTCGAAAAATGCCACATATGGCGGTCTTGCTTCTTCACTGGGTACTTCAATACACTGAGTAAAGACAAATTAGTTATAATCTGGACGCCTCCCGACACTGAAACCATTATAAAGTTCTTCCCATATGCCATTATTCTCTGTCCATGTTTGCAGCTTTAATTTAATCTCCTGCATTGCTAACCTTTATATTACGAATGTAATGGTCAACGGCCTATATGAGTGAATTCAATCTTTTTTCCCTTACCTTTCTAAATTAAATTCGTCCTACTCTGTCGCCAACTGGCTGATATTTGTCTATCTTTTAAGGTTTTTCATACTGCTTTGAACAAAGCTTCTTTACTTTTTGGTCTTAGTTAATTGACAAACCGAACGGGAACCTCGTCTAGCCGTGTGGCTGTGCGCTTAGGGATTTCCTCCTCGGCTTTCTTCCAGTTGAAATTTCTCAGCAAGTTCCTTTTCCATCTGGTTCTCTTTCATGCTCTTTTTTTCCTCAAATACACCCTCGTCACTGCCTCGGAAAGAGTCAGCTGTTATTTTTCAGATGTAATATAGTGCCGCGTCCTCTTCCAATTTGTTTGAACCTTCGTCTAGGATATGTTGCGCTTTTGTTCCAGACATCCTGCGGAATACGTGCATGTGGTTCCAAAATATTGTTGCTGCGGCCTTCTTTTTCTCACGTATTTCTGAGAACCAACGTTCACTTTCACCTTTCATCTCTGATGGAACCAATATTTGAAGGATAGATTTTCCCCCCTGTATATTTCCCATTTTCTAGCTACTTCACCCTACAGCAACTGCTTTTTTTTCCCTCCCTATACTGTCGCGATGCTTGCTGCAATTCGACGATCGCTTCTCGTATCTCCCTGTTCCACCACGTTTTTGGTTTCTTTTTTCCTTTCCAACGAACGTGTTGCAATTCTCTTTCCGTATTTCTGTCCTAATTACACTTAGAAGCTCACCATATTCCCACTGTTTGCTTGGTCATTTGCTAAGTTCTTCCTCGGCTCTTGCGACTATATTTGTTGTTTGTTCAGCGTTCGAATTTGGACTGGCCATTCCATGCTCCTTGCTTTCTTTCACAACTACATATCCAATTTTCAACATGATGCGTTTATGTTCACTCCCTATGCTTGGTTAACTTTGGTAAATCTCCCTACCTTTCCTTTTTGTTTCTCTCTCTCTCTCTCGTCAGTGAACGTTTCTCTCAACTTATCACAAATTCCTTCTGTCAACAGACAGTAATCAGTGGTCGATTGCCGGTTTTCAACTTCCCATTTGGTTTGCCCATCACAATTAAGCCCTGTATTCAGAATAAGAGTTTATGTTGCTCGCAAAGATCTATAGCATTGACTTCCTGTTGTTGATGGTATAATCATAAAGATCCTCTATGTGGGCAATCACGTCATATGATAAGATAATTTCGGCGTAATTGCCGAAGCCCGAAATATCAGCACTTAGGCATTTCACTAGCTCTTGATTCTTCTCTTCGCAATTATTTCCGGGCCACACTATACGTTACGCACTGCCGAGTTTTCTTTCCACATAATGTGCATAATAATCAAAGGTGCTCTTGACATATTGAATTTACTCGTTCTCATTTGGCCACCTGATATATTAGCATTCCGACTCCTCCTCCCTTTCTTTCCGATTTAGTTCTGTTGCACCCATCATTTTCCACATTATTCGGTTTTTACACGGGCATTGACCCCTGCATTCCCGCTTTTCAAGGTAGTTGAAGCTCCTTACAGCTACCCCCACTCCCCGTTGCATGCATTCCACGTGCTTTGTTGACACTCTCCATCCTGTCACGTTGGAAACGGCGTTCCATCGTCACGACGATTCTCGTTCATGATGGCGGCCCTGCATGTTCAGCATTTCCTCAGCTACTTGAAGTCTTTTTTCCAATGTCTTTCGTGCAGCATGCTCCATATTTCGGTCATTTTTTTAGCTCTTCGACCTGTCTCACGAGCTAATCTTGGAAATCCTCCATTTTCGTTATTCTAGCATCGAAATCACAGCGTCTGCCAATTGTCTCGATTTACTCTCCATTCTCGTCCTTCTCTTCTTCTACATTGAGGTACCCCCGCACACTGCACGCTTTACCGTCTTTCTTGCCATGCGCTGCACTTACCTTTTGCTACTGCTAACACCGAAGCTTTCAGAGCACATACCTACAAGCAAAGGCCGATAAGCATAGAACCTAAATCATTAAAATGCCGGAAATTAATTATCACCAATGTTTTAAACGCAATAAATGCCGCACAGATTGAAGGTATGATACGATTTTGAATGTGTTCAAAGATGCATCTATGCTCTCACTGTCCTACCAAAGCAATATTCCTGATGCCTGTCTTAGCGCCCTCTACTTTCCATGTAGCCACAGCTAATGTCAAGTGTTATTGTCAGATGGTAACTGCTGCAGTAATTTTGCGTAGGTGTCTAGATTGACGTCAAAACTGTGATAGATTGTGCCTTGTTGAGGATGTATGCTGCCCGTGTGCTCGACATTCTAATACTGGGCACGCATTGACTTCAGGAATTATTGCAATTGAAGATTACGGCAGGGCTATCATATGGAACGGTTTAATTCTAGCAGTTACTGTTCGTCAGTTACAAAACTACAACGACACCGTTGATGTTTTCTACGGTGTTCTCATTGCCTGAGTTTTCAGAAAAGGCGTATAATGAAGATTTGGCTTACGCAATCCTTGAGGCTCAGTAAAGTTTGGTTTTATGAAACAGCATCTTAGACGATGCGTCAATAAAAAAGAATGCAACTCGAAAGTCATCATATTTTCAAAATACGGCATGTTCTTGTGACTTTACAGAATCGCAGCCGACATTCTAGCGAAAAGGTAGTTCTATAGAAAAAGGTTGCAGTGGTAAGTCTTATTTCTCCCGAGTGTTTCCTTCTCCTGCGAGCAGCTATTGCCGGTTCATGTGAAATTTTTTCGCAGCATCAAGAGGGGGGAACTTAGGGCCAGTTGGTGCGACATGTTTAAAGAGGAAAAGAACCGCGACGGGACGTGACGAAGGAGCTTGTCCGCTCCTCCTGTCCACTCCTTCGTTGCGCCCCGTCTGAAGTCGCGGTTATTTTCCTCTTTTTCGCAGCACCTGTGCATCCTCCTCACGCATCTGTACTGCGTGCTGTGCCGTGGCACAGCTGCTGCCCCGATGGCATTGAATGCACTGCCACATAACGTTTATGCTCCGGAAGATGTACTTATGAACGTAGTTACAACTCTTGATTACAAGTGTGGAGGATCTCCTATGTATGTGAGAATGTTCCCCATATCAGCATCTGGCTCACAGCAACCACTCCAAGTTTAAATGTCTGTTCGCAGAAAGGTTTCGTGACTACGATGGCACTGTCGCTGTTTGGCTATGCCTCCAACGTGCCTGCACAGCTGAACAAAATTCTAAAATGTTTTATCTAATGTTTCGAAGTTTCACCTCGACGTGCCCAGGTGCTCTCACAAAGCAAGCATTTTATCCCACGACAAGCGCCGACAACTCAAATTACAAAAACTTCGGTGTTTTCCTAAGGGGTACCCGAATCATTTATATCTTGAAAATTTCTCCATGTTGCGTCACAACTAATCCTGTCACCCTCTTTTAGCATTGCTCGCAAATTATTACTCGCCACACTCCTGAGATTTCTTTCAAGTTAGTTTGGCCTACGTTTGGAAGGGACGTTTCGAGTGGAATGTCTCACCGCATTTAAAGGCAAGAGCAGCTTCACTTTTAGAATGCCGACTGTACTTACTCATGTGCCATGATGGAGGCTGATCCTACCTCTTGCATTATCAAATAACAGCGAAGGAAGCCTGCTTCTTTTTTTTTCTCCAGTTCTATCTTTATGGACTCCTCTGGTAAGCAAGAGAGTTTCCGTTAGTGTACCTGTCAAGGCAACTCGCGTCATCTACTGGTACTGCACTGCGAGGGCTATGGCTGTTTACGCTACAGTGAACCATGTTCTAGTGTCATTTCCAGCACGCCCTTCTTCTCGTAATTTTGAGACACACGAAATGCTCTATTCCGCGTTTGTGTTGTTACGCACATTGGCTCTCCTTTTATTCCCTGCTTGGCCAGGACCACCCATTACCTGAGTTGGTGTGCAATGGCAAAATAAAGAAAGACCCTGCATCCCCACCAACTTCCTATGTTCATTGACAGCCAGACGTTCAAAAGAAAACGGCTGCAAGAGAAAGATATTTTGCCCGTAATATTTCACCGAGAAAATGCCGCATTCTTGTCACAGAAGCCAGCACAAAGTGCTTCGTGGAATCCAATAAACCAGCACCAACACTACCACCACCACCATCATCATCGACACCACCACAGTATTTGTACTTATACATTAACGTGTATTAACTTACCTAATCACCGATGCACCTGGTTACCCGGGGTTACCTGGGGCTATAGCTATTTTGATACAATATCGGCATTTTCTTTTATTGGAAAATATAACGAAGATTGTATAGTAACAATATTGTAGTGACAGTCCGTCCTTTTGACATGAGTATGCTAGAAGTTAAATACAACAAAAAAGACGATAACAAAGTGATAAATAAAGAAAACGCGCATGCACAGAACGCGCGCAAGATGCGTAATACTCGAAAGGACGCACGGCAGCACAGTAACTCGCGATGTCATTTACAGAATGCGTGCGCCCACGAAAGGTAATATAAATACGCTCACTTAGAGATATAACTGCGGATCGAAGCCGACAGGAATGTTCTCCGACTTTTACGCAGTCCGCTCATAAGGTACCAGATGTAGCTAAAGTCGTCAGAGTCCGGAACGGGCCGATGAGCCGCATAGCAGCACAGGAGGTACACGCTGCCACCGATCCCCGCTTGCAGGAGCACCATAAAATGTCACTGTTCGCCACCAGCGTGTATAGAAGGTTCCCGGAAGCGGCGGGACGGTCCGAACCGTCATAAGCTGCTGAGTTCGGTGGGTAGACACGAGGAACAGGCGACGCTGCTCTCCCTCGGGGCGAGGGTGAACACGGGCGGCGAGTTGCATTTTCCCGGAGCCGGGTACAGCTCGAGGCCTCCGTTACGGCAACTGGAGCGGCCATCGGGAAGCTCCGCTACGGCGTCTTTACGGAAGGGCATCACGAATCGCTTCCGCTTGGCACTTTCGCTGCTCTTTTGAAAGAAGAGGAATATGTAGGGGTTCACCGTGCTGTTCGAGGCCGAGATGACGCCGAACAGCGCCACCATGTTTTGATCCAGAGAGGCGCCGGTGCCGGCAAAGGCCAGGACCATTTCCAGTACCATGTAGGGTACGTTCGTCACCAAGAATGCGATGAAAATGGCGGCAGTGAGCTTGATGGTTTTCACCTGCAAAGCAGAAAGGAAAGAAAGTGAGTTGAGAATCGGGACCAATATTCACAACGGAACTTGTAGGGAGTAACCATTCGTAAGAGTAGGAAACCGTATACTTTATCATTTAGTGACAAATGGCTGGAAAAATGTCTGCAGCAGGGAGAAAATTGCTGTGAACTAAAGGTTTGTTGCGTTCGGCGGTGGATGATGCAACTTACCCAGCACAAAATTAGCCCACCGGACTACTCGCGGGGTCGAACAACTCCCTAAGAATTGTAAATACGTAATACATTTTCCAAAATTCAAATGAAACACTACGTGACAGCAGCTAACCTTCGTAGCCATTTAACTATGGCGTTGGACAGAGATTGCAGCCATATTATACCCTACCGCACAACTGAAGAACTGCTCATATCTCACCTGTTTGCACACTTCTGAATAAAGGTCCATATTTTATGTGAAAAAGAGGTAACTTTTCTTAGGCCGAAAGTAACAATTAGGCCTGCAGTTCACACATAATGAGAAATTTTTGCAATCTTTCTTTGTTTCACGCTGCATTACGTATTCACGTATTCGTGCTACGTTATGTAAATTGCACTTTCATTCCTATAAACATATATTTCGACTTTAGCGCCCCTTGGACAATAATTCGTCGCGAACTTTCCTGCCTAACCATTTCAAGAATGTATTATTATTGAGGTATCTGTACTCAATCCCATGCAGTTCAGTGCCCAAGCAGATCGGACATACTTAACAAAACTTGAAGAGTACCTTGGCCTTTGGGAAAGGCGAGGCAGTCTGGTGTCGATTCTTGAGCGCCGAGCTCTGTTTCCAAATCTCGATCAGGATGCGACCGTAAAGCACAACCAGCAGAATGAGGGGAAGTACGAACACGCTGAGGAAAACGAAGGTCATGTACAGTTGGCGAGGAAGCGGCGAGTCTGCCTTACGGGCGTAGAAAACCGACGCGCAGTATTGGAGATTTTCGCTGGCCTCAACGAGCCGGAACATGTACAGATTGGGCAGAGAAGGGATCAGTGAGGCGAGCCATGACCCGGCTGCCAGGTGTGACGGCGCCAAGCAGGCGGCGAGCGGGTACACGATCGCGAAGTGCCTGTCCAGAGCTATGCTCACGATCATGTAGGTGGAAGACGCTAGTGCGAAAGTTTGGAGAACCTTAAACACTCTGCAGAATGCGTCACCGGCAATCCAAGCGCGGCCCATGATCTCCCACACCATTTGCGATGTCATCGTCACGGTTGTAACAAGAAGGTCGGCAACGGCGAGGTTCAAGAACAGTATGTGCGCTTTCTGGTAGCGCCTGCGGCGATGGTTTCGTAGCAGCCGCCAGCAGACGACGCAGTTGCCAGCGATTGAGAAAGCGACCATGATTATAATAACAGTGATGCGCACATGACTATGGTACTGAGGACCGAAGACGGACTCTTCACTACTGTTTCCAATATCGGTGGTTTGCAGGGATGATAAGTTAAAGGTGGCGTTCCTTGCGCTGTCTTGCAAGGCGGCATGGCTGGAGGTCCTTGTGGAGATGTCCGGCATCGCGCAAGGTTGCTTCTCGTTCCCCACCATAGGGCCTATAATTCCAGAGTTTGGTGCTGGCTGAAGTTCCCGTCTTGACTGCGAGATCAAATGGAAGGGCTGAAAAAAAAGGAATAAAAGCGCATCAGTGGCTCAGAATTAGTATGGCGCATGAAAAAGAATCGATGTTTATACCGCACATTATTCGAGCAATGCGGCACGATGAGACCGCGACACACGGCTTGAGAGCCATACGCGTGAGCGCAGTGATAGTATTATGGCGCGAATGCCTATCTTTTAAATCAAAAAATTGTGCAGTCGCAGCTTTTGACAACAATTTTATTTCCGTAAGTACGTAAAGAACCACAGAAGCAGTGATATTCAGAGCTTTGCTGCGCAACAGGTTAAGATACATCTGGTTTCCGCAGAAATTGCTGTAGTGCTAAAGTAAAAAATACGCAGATCCAACGCACATGATGACATTCATTTGAAGAAAAGCAAGTAGTTCAGCGCTATACAACTAAAAACAATCGTGTTTATGTTTATTTTTATGCAACGTGCAATCCCGTGTAATATTTACATGTATACGCTACACCATTCACAAGCTGTGTCACAATACAAACACCAAATCAGGCGGATGCACTGTCTGAGGCGTCAACGCTGTGATCTCATGAGGACGAAGGCTTTGTATGAAAGAATGGTGATTACATCTGTATGCATAGAGAAGTACAACACATATCCAGGTCCATTTAAGGATTGTGTATGTCTTGTGTTACTCTGGCACAAGCGCATTCCGGAGGATTGTCAAAGAACGGGCACCTACCCATTGGCACATAACCAATGGTCATATAAGTGAAGCCATTGGATAACGTAGGTATTCTAGAAACATGACTGTAGTTTAAGAATAATTATCAGTCGGCATCACATAAACAGGTTTAATGTGATATATTGTTTTATTACGGTGGACAGAAGTGTACTCACTGGCAGCACTTTATCAGTGAGCCATACAGGGGGATAATATTGTTACGGTGCATTTGGACAAGACCATGCGCGCAAAAGGGGGAAGAAGAGGAAGTGGTAGACCGTCTACTTAGCCGTGACCTTTGTCGCCTAATGGTAAACGCTTGCGCGTTTACCATTAACGTTTTCCTATGTAAATAGTTATAGATACGTTTGTGCGTCGGGCTTCCTCTTCGTAACATTTGGTGGAGGTGCAGAGCCCAGGAAAGTTCTTGGCTGCGTGAATGTTATCAGGCTAAGGATGTATACCAGCAGCACTGACAGGGTGGCAAAGAACTTTGACTTCGCGGTGTCCAAAATGACACTTAGCAGAGTTAAGTTGAAGGCCAGTCTTCCTGAAGACTTCAAGAATAGCGGCCAAGCGATTCAGGTGGATGTCAAACGTAGGGGAAAATACGATGACATCGTCCAGGTAACATAGGCAGGTGTACCACTTATGGCCCCGAAGGAGAGAGTCCATCATTCCTTCTAAAGTTGTTAGAGCATTACAAAGTCCGAAAGGCATAACCTTAAAATGGTAAAGGCCATCCGTTGTAACGAAAGCGGTTTTCTCATGGTCGAATTCATCAACAGCAGTCTGCCAATAACCGGACCGTAGGTGGATTGAAGAGAAATATTTGGATCCATATAGGAAGTCGGAAAGCGTCTTCAATCCGCGGGAGGAGGCGTACATTCTTTCTCGTGATCTTGTTGAACTGACGGTAGTCGACACAAAATCGCCCTATCGACCCAAAATGTTGCACCCGTATTGGGAATCCGTGCAAATAACTGGTAGGTACAAAGGGCTTTTTACCTGCTCGAAACGCTTGCACTCCTTGATAACGTCAATAATCGAAGTACACTTCTTACATATCAGTAGATTGAAGGCGTCATCGGCTATAGCTTTTAAGACATGCCCGACTTTTTTACACTCGGGCAGTTCAGCGTCGGCTTTGCGGAAGAATGCCAGCACGTCTTGTATATAGTCGACGTAACCCTCGGTGCATGTTTCAACTCGTAATGCCAACTCTTTCTTGGCCATGACCTTCTGGCCTAGCGGTTTTTCGAAGACATCTCGCAGCTTCTGCTTGCAGGTCTCCCAGTCACGGAGTTCTGCTTCGTGATATAGAAAGCACACTCGCGCTGCTCCTGCCAAGTAAAAAAATTATGTTCGCCTGCAACACTGTGAGATTTTCTTTGTTATGGCTGCTCATCCACTCATACATCTACAGCCAGTCGTCGACGTCGGCGCCATCGGTGCTGCAGAAGGTTTCCGGAAATCGCGGATGCGTGAGTACGAGAGTGGACGCAGTCGACCCAGGCATTGCCGGACCAGGCACCATCTCCTGCGAAATCGGCGAAGAATTAAGCGGCGGTCACTGCAAAGCTCCGTTTTGAGGGTGGTACAAAGGTCACAGCTCAGTAGACAGTCTACCACTTCCTATTCGTCTCCCTCTTGCGCACATGGTCCTCTCCAAATGCACCATAACAATGTAAGCCCTTTTGCTGAAGCTTGCATCCGGCGCACATACGACGTGTATGCAGTGTCCGCAAATATATCTGACGAGATCATGCGCGGATCCAGGGGGGATGTCCCATTGTCCTGAACCTTAAGATGTGTGTCCGCAGCGCCAGCGAACGGTACGTGTTCACATAAAATCCTTCTCACCTGCTTTTACTGATATTTGCTGCTGGAGATACAATATAGGTTCAATGATTATTGAAGAGAACCCGTCAGGATGCAAGGAACTCGCCATAAATCACAATGTGATGGAAGGGAGGAAGTGATCAAGAAAGTTGGCAACCAAGTACAGGGTAATTGAAAAGGCAAACAGACAACTCGGTGTCATGAAATAGAAAAGCGAAAGGAATGGAGACGGTACATTCACTACAAATGATGAAAACAAGAAGTCCACGAAGACTTACATACACGGCAAGAGAGAAATCAGGAGAGAAAATCTGCACGACAACACAAAGGGCAGTATCTTGGTATTTGAGGCCCGAGCGGGATGCCTGAAAAGAATAACATACCGGAGAAAATATTCGAAACGTTATGAAGAATGTGCCTGCTGCAGAAAAAGTCCGGAGACGATTCAGCACAGCGTAGTGGAATGCCAGGATATTAATCCAGCAAGAACTGTAGGGAACGTCCACCTTCTAGAAGGGCTAGGAAGGTCAGAAGTCGAAATAAGGAGTAGACGTTTAGATTACTGATGTTAAAAAAAAGGCAAAAGCTAGGAAGCGATCGATAGAGTCGGGTTTGTTAGAAACATAAGTAGCTGTACAGTACATACATAGATGCTTTAATGAAGACAGAAAACATTAACGAGATATAAGCAAAATGCTAGCCTACTAAAAACCTACAGTAAAACCTGAATAGCTCAAGCATGCCTTATGACTATTTGTCGCTACCCCGTTTCATAGGGGACGACAGTAAATATCATACAGTAAATACCATTATCGTCATTATCACAATGTCACTCACTTCAGACACTACACCAGAAGGCCTGGAACGACTAGGACAGGCTAGGTAAGTTTTTCAGTGAAATAATCATCATCGGCTTCCAGCCTGTATCGCGCAATCATTTACAACTGAAATATTTTTAATGAACACAAGGCCACCCACATTATCACCTTGTTTTTCAATAAAGTCTTCGCTAACTCGCTGCAATGACAACGCAAAGAGACGACTAGAGAGAGGTGACTTGAGTTGGTCTGGTTGGCCGGAGCTGCCTAGAAGGAGACACACACACTGGGCCATTTCTCGTGTGCAATCGCTAAGGCTTACGCCGAGACAAGGTTCGTAGCGAATGCATGCCTCTTTAACTCGTGGGAATGGGACACCTTCAAAGAAGGAGTACACGCCATGTTTTAGGTCATTTAGTCATTTAGGTCAGTTCCTGTAATGTTTGTCACACAAGCCTGCATACAGCATGCAATTGAAGTTGGTGACGAAAATTGCCCGCTTTAGGTGCATGGTAAGCTTCTCCCAGAATTACGGCGAAGACTGCGGCTGACAGTAAGCTCGGGTTAGTATCGAAAGACTAGACACTAGTTGTCAACTGTGCGAACTCTCTCATTACAGATGGGAGGCGACAAGCCACGCAAGACAGAGATACACTTCCCTACACAGTGGCCTGCATCCTGGACGCCCTGCAAGCGATGCTTCGCGGAGTGTAGCATGACGAATGGATTAGCAAGTGCGCGAGTGTACACTCAGAAGTATAGGAGTAGTGGACTGTGCCTGCGTTGCTGTGTCGGTTAAAACAACAACAGCAAAATAAAGGCGACGTTCTTGACATGTCCGGAAATGTGTAGGCGCTTAAATTGCTATGTTATACCACACCAGCATACGCATCGCCCCTACTCGCCTACTGCGTAATAATGGTGTGGAGCATTACTTCGATGTACCACATAATTGGCACGTGAGTGTTTTTTCGTTTTGGCATCAAAACACATGGCCTATATACTCACAAGGGGATTGGGAACACTAAAGTTGATGGAAAGTACACATGCCATGGACAAATTAAGCACACAAACAATCAAAAAGAAAGCACTGGGTAACATAAGGCCTACAGTATTTTGATTAGGCATGCTTCCCCGAAATATTTAAGTACAGTGCGATCAGCACCCCAGACGGACGCTTCAGTGAACTTAGGCAGAGCTGCTACAATAAACCTGTGGATGGTACCCAACTTACATATCCCAAAAGACAATTTATTTGACGTCGATAAAATAAAATCTAGATTACTAGTAAAAACTACGAAGAATAATCGAAAGAATAATAAGCGGCGGCAGGATAGAAAAAAATTATAAAAATTATAAAGTGTTTCTGGCTCTTTACAACAAGAGCAAAGTAGTACAGCAAGTTGGGCAAGTTCATTTTCATTCACGATGAACTTACAGGACACCAAGGAGGACAAGGACACATGAAGGCTGGATTAGCGCTCACTCGCAACTGGAAGTTTTTAAGGGAAATCATGTCGTACATACGTGTGAAAACAACCACACGGCAGATAAACACACAATACATCACCCTCAATTAAAATCTAGCGCCTAAGGAAGTAGCTTTACTGAATTCAACAGAGCATGCGTATACTTAGACATGCAGTTTGGACAGATATTGCAGGTCTCTGCCTGAACGTGGCAGGAAGGCCTGACTAATGCAACCATTACTGCGCGCAATCTGACAAGCCTCGTGAATTCCTGCCTATTTTCATAGAGGATGTCTGTCGTGTAAAGTTTGTAGACGCATAATTAAAAAGCGTATTTGATTTTGAGCCGGGCGAATACACCCAGCAATTATGGTCATTAATAAACATCAGCTTCAAATCAAGGAATCGTAACTCGCTTTCTAGGCAACTCACACGTAGACTTCAGGCCAAGACCGCATTGTTAAGCACTTTACGAGTAAAAATAGCCAGGACCCTGGCACTGAAATCATATTTTTTCCCCAGAAACACTAAGTAATAATCAACAATGGTTGATGGCGCTCCAGAGATCTGTCGACATCATTGAGGAATATAGTACTTAATACAGCGCACCTAGTCGAGACAGTGAGCCTTCTCCTGCAGGTGGCAAAAAAGCTGTCATTGCAGACGTGCATAAATTTTCGCATGGTCTCAAGTAACAGGGCGGTCGTTGTAATGGTGACGTTGTGTTTTCAGGCCCACTGCGCATGGGGAGTTTGTGCTGCGGGGTGCAGCGGAAAGCGGTAAAGAATGCGTCTAATATACGGGTTTAATTTTCGCTGCGCATAACAGAGACATGGCGCCGCGTGGAAGTGCGCATACTTTAGGCCGAAGCGCACTTGTCCACTTCAGAACATTTAACCCTGGAATAAGCATACAAAAGCTTCGACACGTAAGCTTTCAATACTGCATTCGATGCTCGAATAATGTAGTGGCAGCATTGCTGTCACAACGTGCAAGGCGATAAAACGCAGACTATGCGGGGAAAAAACAAAACAATAACACAAACAAAATTGATGGGTCCGGCGTGACCCATTTTACGAAGCATATTTAGACTTCCTGCTAATGCAGCATGCATAGCTGACCGCAAGCATTCTTTATGCGCTCCAGTGCCCTGCGGCATTCTCAATTCACTGCGAATGCCGATGCATCGCGAATGCGATACAACGTGACAGCTTAATGGAAACGCCATAAAATACTCATGAAGTGCGTATTGTTGCATACTTCAACGAGTCTTGTGCCGTTGGCATTGTTCTTGAACAAACAATGTTCTTGTGCAGAAAAAACACTCACTACAAAGAAATAAAATCAGAGTTGAATGAGTAAAGGCAAGGCGCAAAAGAACAGGACTGAAGAAGAACACAAAGACAGAACCGGCGCCTAAAGCTCTTGCTTGGGCTAGTTGGTTCATGCTTGAATGAGTAAGGGCAAGGCGCAAAAGACCAGGACTGAAGAAGAACAGAAATGACAGGACCAGCGCCGGTCCTGTAGTTTGTGTTCTTCAATCCTGGTGTTTTGCGCCTTGCCTTTACTCATTCAAGCATGAACCAACTAGCCCAAGCAAGAGTTTTACTTAAATCAGGGTGCGTGGCAGGAGAAAGCACTGCATATGGTCAACCGCTTCTTTATTCTGCGGGCTTTCTTTCTTGCCTTATTTTGTGTATTTACAGTAAAAGGGCGTATGGAGCTGAAGAATGGGCCATGCTTCAAACGGCAAACGTATTCTGCGCCGACCATTTATCACCCCCGGAAATCCCATTCAGTGTGGAGAACTTTCAAATCATTCAGACATGTTCCGATAAAAATAAAGAAAGTTCAAAAATAAAATGGTATCTGCGTATGCCTTCGGTGTATGACATAAGGCATGCAAACAGCAAGCACCTAAAAGGAAGTTTCAGGAAACGCGTAGAGCAAGGTGAGAAGTGTGGAACAAGAATCTGCAGTTAAGCTCCGTGCATTTAACACGCGGGCTAACTGCCATCGTTGAAATCAGTGCTCTTTTTATACAGGGGCGGTTTAATGTAGCGATCTCTTTCGTTCGGTTTTATTCCGTTCTTATCAACCATCAGTCACGACTGGCCAATGCTGGTGATCACGTAGGCGCATTGCCTCTTGCATCGCTTACGATGGGAGACATAGAAATGAATTGTAATTGAATGTTTGCACATATTCGTACAGCCATCCCCGGTTTACCTTTTTCTTGTTCTAATTCTATGCATAAACCGCAGTATATTTTCTTTACTCTGAAGTAAGCGTTGTAGGTATGTGTGTAGGATTCCTACTAATAAGAGAAAAGGTAAAGCAAGCCACATGCAAATGAATACATTAGATCATATATGGGCGTTCCGCTCAAGTGTTGTCCAAGAATTATGCGTATCATAAGATTAATAATTTCTTCTACAGCGGACAGTGAACCTTCCCGCTAACGGCGGCGACATCTGCATCTGGTCCTTTGAGGTGAACAGCCGAGGCAGGACGTCTTCCCGAGACACTACCGAAGAGAGCTGATTACAACTCGTATGTCTATGGTCAAATCCCGTCTCGACAAAGAAAAGAAAGAAAGAAAGAAAGAAAGAAAGAAAGAAAGAAAGAAAGAAAGAAAGAAAGAAAGAAAGAAAGAAAGAAAGAAAGAAAGAAAGGAAAAAGCTACCGCCTTTGTGGTGTTTAGCAGCAAACTCATGACGTGATAGACAATTTCTGTCGACGGGCGGGTTGTTTCCCTCAACGCGTTCGTGTCGTTGTCACCGTCAACAGTGATACTGTGCCTACTACTACAGTAAAACTGATGTCCCACAAAGTGACTGATCATAAGTACAGTCTCAGAATCTCACAATTGCAAGGTTTACTAATAATACCGACGTGTCGCCGACAAGCCTGAAACAGTTTATGCAGTTGCTTTTGTAGATAAGGTTAAATGGGGACTAAATGGAGAGGTTGGAAGCAGTACGCAGTTGCTTTTGTGTGTGGCGTGATATTATCAACTCTCTCTCTGACATCGCTGTGTTCGCTACTAAGCAATGGCGAAACTGGGTCGGCATTCAAACAACTACTTTACGCTAGTATTATTCGTAAGAGAATTTTGCAAGCAACGTTGCTGTTGGCTAGCCACTTGCAAAGAGCACTTCCAAACGAAAAGCTGTCCGAATTCGGCTCCAGTTTTCTCTCCCTAGTCCGGGCTGTAATAGCTCTTTATTCGTTGTTGAAGCGTCCTTTTCGCAACAATCCGCTTCACAAAACTGGACAGGTTTGTTGAAAGCACAGTATTCATCAGTCTAACAGCGGCCAAATCGACAAAACAAGCCAGAGTTTCGACTACAGCGTCTTTCACCTTCGTCCTCTGTCAATGCGCTGGTGATTGACAATGACAAATAGCTGTTACGCACGCATATCACTGTGCCTTTGACGCACGATTGTAGCTGATGGTGAAGGTGTTCAGCTTTGTCTATGATTCTTTGGTTGTTTTAAATTGTGAAGCGCAGGCAATTGAATTTGAAAGCAGAAAGGTGTTGGCTATGTTCAAATATGCTATGAGCTCGCTTGGCCTAACGCGCGAACTCCCCGTCAATGGCCAAATCAGATTTTGAGATATTTGGTACCGGTTTAAATGTGTTGGCGTCTGCTGGACCTTTGAACGGCGAGCCAACAAACCACTTGTGCCTTTCGAGTACGCTCAGACTACGTTCATTAAACGACCTATTGTAAGGTTGTGCCTAAAGCACGCTCTTGGTAAATCTTGCCCGCACTGTATCCCAGATACCTTCAATAATCAAGACGAAAGATTGCTGAGCGCCGGGTATCCTCAGCACCTCTTCATTTCGGCCGCAGAGGGCCTTCTCAAAAAGATGCGCACAAAGCCGCAAACATGCGACACTCGCACAGCGTAGGCAGAGGGTAGCTGTGATACCCTACATTCACAAACTATCGTCGCGCAATTTGAAAAAGGCGGCCCAGTGTTACGAGTTGAAAGGCGTGTTGTCGTGAAAGTCGATCACGGATATGCGCCACTCAACAAAGCGCTGTTGCTACGGAAACGCAGCTGAGACTGCGCTTATGTTCTTCAACAAGACCACGGGATATAAGGTAATCACAAAGCCCCAGTAGTAAACCTGCAACAGGTATGATCACATACATCCCAAAGGAAATGGCAAAGCGCGAATTCCGTAGTTCTTCCCCTGTCTGTGTGTGCACTTGGAAACGCTATTCGCTTTTCCAGAGAAACGTGACCCACGCGCACCTGACGACAAATTGGGAATTCGGGCGTCAGCTTGGGGAATCGAACAGCTGCGCAAACAACGGGCTGCACTCAAGAGAATACCCCGCATTTGTCACACAGCGTTTGCGTCACGCATGGAGGGGTCTCTCGGGTTTTTGGCATCGGTGCGGATCGCTGTTGTAAGCGAGACAACGCGTGCTGTGGGCTGCATCTTTGCACACCTAGGGGCTTAGATAGTTATCAGTGAATCTTTCTGAACCCCCATTTGGCGTGTCTAACTCAAATTTCCAGGCCAGTCATCCTTTACATCCTTTTCTAAAGTGCTAAGGTTTGGAGTTCTGACTGAATAGCATCCATGGGTATACGCGATTGTATTAGTCGATTTTGCATGCCTCTTCGAGTAGAGCACCTCATGCACTAGAATTGGGTACTACCTGTGTATATATATATATATATATATATATATATATATATATATATATATATATATATATATATATATATATATATATATATATATATATATATATATATATATATATATATATTGTCACGCTCTAACACAAGAATAAGTGACAGTAGGATCAGCCAGAGATGAAAAATGCCAAGCACTGAACGACGGTTCTCCAGCTGGCGCGGGATCTTCGACTTCGTCGACTTCTTCGCCGTTTTGCTGGGCACGCAATGCTGAATGTTCGCTGGCTCAAAACACCAGGTGGCATTATTCCCCCTCCCTATGAAGCATCGACTCGATGCTCAAACACAAGACGTACACGAAAGGTACGCGCATTAGGTAGGACATAAAAAAAGGGGGGGAAACGCGCTAGCACACATACGGGCATGCACACGAGGGGAAAAAAAATGGAATCTGTCGGCGGGAGCAAAAAAAAAAGAAAAAAAATCACTTCGCAGTTCTTTGGAGGACGACGCGACGACAGCAAAAAAACAAGAGTTTGTTTCACCAGTAGACTTAACATCACCGTGCAAAATACGGCTTGAGGCGGACGACATGTACAGTCTCTGCGCGTGGTAAACGGCGCTTGGGCGATGGTAGGTCTCCGTCTGGAATCACTTCATAGTTCACGTCGCTTACACGCCTTAGTACTGTGTATGGTCCGAAGTACTTGCTCAGGAGTTTCTCGCTGAGGCCTCGCCGTCTAACGGGGGTCCAAACCCAAACTTGGTCACCAGGCTCATAGGTAACTTGTCGATGGTGAAGATGGCATTATGATGGCTTATGAAGATGGCTTATGGCATCTGTACACTGCTGCTGCCTTATGTTGACACGGGCCAGTTGACGTGCTTCCTCGGCACGTTGAACGTACTCCTCGACGCCAGGAGCTAACTGGTCGAGCTGATCAATGTCTTCATATGGAATCATGGCGTCTAGCATAGTTTGAACTTCTCGACCATAAACGAGGTGAAACGGCGTAAATCGTGTAGTTTCCTGTGTGGCAGTGTTGTACGCAAACGTTACGTACGGCAGGATTTCGTCCCACGTTTTGTGCTGCACATCGACGTACATAGAGAGCATGTCTGCCAGTGTTTTGTTTAGTCTTTCTGTCAAGCCGTTAGTCTGAGGGTGGTATGCAGTGGTCTTTCGATGAGTCGTGTAACTCAACTTCAAGATGTCGTCCAGAAGCTTCGCCGTAAATGCCGTCCCTCGGTCAGTGATAATGAATGATGGTGCGCCATGCCGAAGCACAATGTGGTGCATAAAGAACTGGGCAACTTCCGATGCTGTCCCGCGTGGTAGTGCCTTTGTCTCAGCGTAACGCGTCAAGTAATCTGTTGCGACAATGATCCACTTATTGCCGGAGGAAGACAAGGGAAATGGTCCAAGAAGGTCCATTCCAACTTGATCAAACGGCGTACACGGAGGGTCGATGGGTCGTAGAAGGCCTGCAGGCTTGAAGGGTGGTGACTTTCGGCGCTGGCATTCACGGCATCCTTTCACGTAGCGTTTGACGCAAGCAGTCAGTCCAGGCCAGTAGTACATTTGCCGTACCCTGTCCAGAGTCCTTGAGTAACCCAAGTGACCAGATGTCGGCTCGTCGTGGCAGGCTAATAGGATGTCGTCGCGAAGGGCTTGAGGCACTACTAGAAGATGTGGCTTGTCGCCGGCACCTGTGTTTCTTTTGTATAAGATGCCCTCTCGAAGGCAAAATGACGACAACCGTCGCGAAAGTGGGCGAGGAATGGGCGCGATGCCGCCTTCTAAGTGATCAATGATGGGCCTTAACTCAGCGTCCGATCGTTGTTTAGCGAGCAGGTCCGGTCTGCTGAGGGCTCCCAGGAAGGCGCTGTCGTCTTCCTCGTCAGGATTCTGAGATGCCACAGGTGCTCTTGATAGCGTGTCAGCATCTTCATGTTTCCTACCGGACTTGTATACGATGGTGATGTCAAATTCCTGGAGTCGCAGACTCCAACGTGCCAATCGTCCAGAAGGGTCTCGGAGGTTGGTCAACCAGCACAAAGCGTGATGATCGGTCACCACTTTAAATGGCCGCCCGTAGATATACGGCCTAAACTTTGTAGTAGCCCAAATAACCGCAAGGCACTCCTTCTCTGTGGTGGAATAATTGGACTCTGCCCGTGACAGAGTGCGGCTCGCGTAGGCGATAACTCGTTCAGTTCCGTCTTGCCGTTGCACCAGGATAGCTCCGAGACCGATATTGCTGGCGTCAGTGCGTACTTCTGTGTCAGCATCCTCATCAAAGTGACCGAGCACGGGAGGAGAAGACAATCGACGTTGTAGCTCCGCAAAGGCAGTCTGTTGTTCATCAGTCCAGAGGAATGGTACGTCGTCACGTGTAAGACGAAATAGCGGCTCTGAAATCTTCGAAAAATTTTCAATGAAGCGCCGATAGTAGGCACACAAGCCCAAAAACCGTCGGACACTTTTCTTGTCGGTTGGAGTGGGAAAAGCAGCTACGGCATCAGTCTTCTCGGGATCGGGCCGAACACCTGCCGCGCTCACGACGTGACCAAGGAACTTCAGTTCCTCGTAACCGAAATGGCATTTCTCTGGCTTGAGTGTAAGGTCAGCCGATCGAATGGCTTCAAGTACATTCCGAAGGCGTCGAAGGTGCTCGTCAAAAGTCTCCGAAAAGATAACGACATCATCGAGATAGACGAGGCAGCTTTTCCATTTGAGGTCAGCGAGAACTGTATCCATCATTCGCTGGAATGTGGCTGGCGCGGAACAGAGGCCGAAAGGGAGTACTCTAAATTCGTAAAGGCCGTCCGGAGTCACAAACGCAGTTTTCTCACGGTCCCGCTCATCTACTTCAATTTGCCAGTAGCCACTTTTCAGATCGATAGAGGAGAAATACTTCGCGCGCCTCAGTCTATCCAGAGAATCGTCGACACGAGGCAATGGGTACACGTCTTTCTTTGTGACGTTGTTTAGCTTCCGGTAGTCAACACAAAACCGAAGCGTGCCATCTTTCTTTTTAACGAGAACGACTGGCGATGACCAGGGACTGCATGAAGGCTGTATTACGCCGTCTTGAAGCATTTCCTTCACCTGCGTTTGAATTGCATGTCGTTCGGGCGGGGAAACACGATAAGGCTGTTGCCGTATGGGGGACACGTCGTCATAGGTGATGATACGGTGTTTCGTAAGCGACGTTTGACGTACCTTCGACGACCGTGCAAAGCAAGAGTGGAACTGGAGCAACAGCTCACGGAGGTGTTGTTTGTTCTCTTCAGGAAGCGTAGGACTAATGTCGACGTTGCGTATAGATGGTTCAGCATTGTCGACTGTCTCGGACACAAAACACTCCGTGACGTCGGCGATCGGGTCGGCGTAGGCGATGACAGTACCGGGGAAAAGGTGCCGGTGTTCATAGCTGAAGTTCGTGACAAGAACCTCACAGTGGCCATCATGGAGATCAATAAGGCTTCTTGCTACGCAAACACCTTGAGAAAGCAGGAGAGAGCGATTGCTTTCTGCGACCGCTTCACCATGTAAGAGTCTGTCACATGCCACCTGAACCACGACACTTGCACGTGGTGGTAACGTGACAGCGTCGTCGACGACACGAAGAGGTGCTCGAGGGTGGATGGTGTTGGTCGTCGCTGCCGCGCTCTTTGTCGAGAAAGTGACGAGGCGTTGGCGAATGTCGATGATAGCTCCGTGCTCCCTGAGAAAGTCCATGCCGATGATTAGGTCTCGAGAACACTGAGGGAGAATGCTCAAGCTGGCAACAAACGTAGAGCCGCGAATCTGTATTCTTGCCGTGCACATGCCGAGTGGGGTGACGATGTGCCCGCCAGCTGTACGAACTGGCGCTTGATTCCAAGGCGTTGTCACTTTCTTCAGAAGGGTGGCCAGTTTATCGCTGATTATAGAATAATCCGCTCCAGTGTCCACTAAAGCAGTCAATTCACGGCCGTCGAGGAGTACAGGAATGTCCAAGGAAATTCTTTTTCTGTAATCAGCAGGTACCGTCGTCGTCGATGTATCGTCGGTCCGCGTACGCGTCAGTAGGGGTCCTTGAGCACGTCCAGACTGAGCGGCCTCGCCCCCGAAGGCCGCTGTGGTTAGTTTTCCCGGCGCGGGCTGGGCGACCGACCCCGCACCACACTCGAATACGTACGGCGAGTCGGAGAAAACCGCCGCGGCGAAGGGGAGCGTGACTGGTGTCGAGTTGATGGGGATCCGCACTGTTGGGCAACGTATTGTTCGATTTCAGGAGGACGCTGGCCGAACCTAGGTCGTGGCGAGTTTGCTGAAAATCCGCGTAGTCCGAGCTCTCGATAGGAGCACTGTCGGTAGACGTGCCCAGCTTCGCCACAGTGAAAGCAAAGGGGACGGCGATCAGGTGCCCGCCACACGTCTGATTTCCTTGGGGCCTGTCGGTGGTCCTGGTAATACGAAGCCGCTTGGACGGGCTGCAGCATGGCCGGGCACGCGGTGAGAAGCGGGGATGGAGGTGGGGCAGGTTGCCTCAAAGCTTGCGCATACGACATGCGGGAGCTGTCAGTTCTTAGTGGTCGAGCTTCGGTGTTGAAGGGTGGTTCTCTTAGCGCTTGCTGGACTTCGTCACGGAGAACGCTGGACAAGGAGTTGAGCGTCGGCTGTGAGGGTACCGACAAGCTTCTGGAGTTCTTCGCGGATCACGGAACGAATGAGCTCTCGAAAGAAATCGACGTGGCCCCCGAGAGCTCCGAAGAAGTCTGTAGGTGAGGCAGCGTTCACTTGGCGTTCGTATGATGGTGCCCGCTGCCGAAGCGTCTGTTCAATGGTGACGGCCTCGGAAAGAAATTCTGACACAGTCTTGGGAGGACTGCGCACGAGACCGCCGAACAGCTGCTCTTTCACTCCGCGCATCAGGTACCGCACCTTCTTTTGTTCCGACATGCTGGGGTCGGCTCGTCGAAAGAGACGCGTCATGTCCTCGACGTACATTGCGACACCTTCGTTCGGCATTTGTATACGGGACTGAAGATCACGCTCAGCTCGCTCCCGGCGATCAGGGCTCGCATACGTCTCAAGAATCCGGCGTTTGAATTCTGCCCATGAATTTAGGGCATCTGCACGGTTCTCGTACCAAACACGTGCACCATCGTTAAAGCTGAAATATACGTTTTTCAGTTTCTCTGCGTCATCCCACTTGTTGAACGCGGCAACACGTTCATAGTGGACCAGCCAGTCTTCAACATCCTCATGTATGGCGCCGTGGAAGGGATTTGGCGTTCGCGGGTTCAGCAGCGTACAATGAATCGGCGTTGGGCCTTCCATACCTGTTGGCGTGGTCGGAGCTGCCATTTTCTCTGGGAGGAGGCCAAACTCAGGGGCTTGTCCACGGATCCTTCTGCTGGCGCGGTGTACAGGCGTAACCACCGGTACGGGGCTGGAGCTCCTACTGCTCGGAGGGGTGTGGTGCATAGATTAAATTACCCCGCACCTCCACCAGTTTGTCACGCTCTAACACAAGAATAAGTGACAGTAGGATCAGCCAGAGATGAAAAATGCCAAGCACTGAGCGACGGTTCTCCAGCTGGCGCGGGATCTTCGACTTCGTCGTCTTCTTCGCCGTTTTGCTGGGCACGCAATGCTGAATGTTCGCTGGTTCAAAACACCGGGTGGCAATATATATATATATATATATATATATATATATATATATATATATATATATATATATATATATATATATATATATATATATATATATATATATATATATATATATATATATATATATATATATATATATATGCACTTGCTACTCGCGAACTTCAAGCACGTCTTCCGCGAACGTTCTGGCGAAGCAAGAGCCCTGGATTATAGCGAATGTCACATAGACAAATAGGCTGTCATTGCACATTAAGATCGTTTGTTTTGCGTATTGAGAAGGGGAAGTATTAAGAACGCCTGCTGAGAGTGTAGTGAGAAATACACGTAGCTCATCTCCTTTCTGTAATGTAGCTGTGTTGCAGCGCCCATTTCCTGCTCTCTCCTATGAGCGGACGTAACCAGTTTAATTGAAGCACTGTCAGTAAATATAGGTGTAGTAAAGCTTCCTCTTAAGGGAACACGAATTTAGCACCGTCTGCGATATAGAGCAGAAAACCTTTACTACGTCGGTGATATCCACAGTGGACGAAACTTAACGTTTAACTCCCCTTTCCTTTTCCCCATTGCATAGTAGCCAACCGGGCTCAGTCTTGGTTAACGCCCCTGCCTTTCATTTATCACGTTTTTTATCTCTCTCTAGCATAGGGTATTATATCACTTTGAAAAGTCTTCGCATACTGATGAAAATCAGCCTCTGATATTGTGCGCTAGGTAGACATAAATCGATAAGTGATTGCTTCGGACGTTTCCTTACCTAATGTGAATAGTAATCGATGCTGCAGTACTAATTAGGCGTTGTCTTTAACGCTCGACCATACTGCACAGTTTTTTGTGCCTGCCGTTATTGTCACTACAGTGCACCTGCAACAAATGTCAAGCACTTGCAGTAATTATAATTTGCACCTCAAGCAATAACTACTGGAGGTCGTTCATAAGCCGTTAATTTGGTATAAAAAGAAGAGCGGGAAACAAATGCCCACGTAGGCCAATGAACTAAGGAAACATGTAAATGCACAGTCAAGCGTTGAAATGAAAATACCCATAGCAACGGCGCCACAGTTTTACGGCCGGAGAGGGAGAAGTGACGCAACAGGCGGCCTTGACGCAACGGGAAGAAATGTGTCTTTTCTAAAATAATGACCATTCGACCAGCAGCCGTTTTTAGGCGAACAAAAAATATAAGCGAGGTTTTACAGTTGCCAGAGAGTCAACGACCGGCGTGAAGTATACGTGTATGGCTAAAGACGGTAATTTATACTGTGTGGTGTAACATAGTGTATGGCCTTGAAACATCCGCGAATCCGCCGGCAGTTGGCGTTAAAGTCTTTCGCACGCGGATCATTCATCCCAGGCTCATGGGCTCATCCCATTACTTCTTTAGGATTCACTGCCACTAATGCAGGACAGATTGATCCGCTTCTTCATTGAGTGGTCGATTCTGCTTAATATTTTGGTATTGCTTTATGCTGCGTACGAGATTTTTTTCCTGCCTTGTCTGTGGACGCTGTTAAGCCCTATAGGGCCAGAGGGTGACATATGGGGAAGACATCAAGTGTAATGTTATATACCGGGAAAAAAACGGACGTCATTACGAAGTGCCCTGTTGTGTAACAGAGCCATCGCAAATCTTGCGACATACAGTCCATGCGAACCCATCAAGATGCATGTGGATGTCTCCGCTGTCGGCATGGCATTTAAAGATCACGCTGTGCTCTCTTTTACTGTGCTACCTTATCTGGATCAGATTCAGTTGGCTATCCTTCAGTGCCAGATTCGTAGACGTTACAAGAAACTTAATCGATTGCAATTACTTCATTTGAAAATGTAACTGATTACAGTGATAACACACTGCCCCACGAAAGTGATTCAGGAATTGCTAAAAAGTAATCGATTACTTCTACGTTACTTTTCTCCGACTATCTAAAACACTGCAAAGGTTCGGTAAACAGAGCGAGCTGGCCTGGTACATTCAGTGGGTCCTCTGCGTCACGTCCTATCGTCCTTACTTTTTTTGCTAACAATTGCTTTTCAAGAATTTCATCTAGCCGCCCTTAGCTAGCACATATGTTCGTTGTGACCACTCCCTAACATTTTTGTTTGTTCTGGTTTCCGGTTCACTGCTCATTTCTATCCCTTCCGCTCTTTCTAAATCTATTTCCCCCGTGCAGGGTAGCAAACCTGACTTCTTCTGGTTAACTTTCCTGCATTTTCTCGCCCTATCTTTCCCTTATTGCCGTGTAAAACAAGACAAGAAAATCATAACGACGTGATTAAAGCACTGACACACAGTGTTACGGTGGCTATAGATGGGTAGATGTGCCATGTGCTAGTCACGCGTGGCTTGCGAGATCGCAATGGCGCGCGGAGGTGCGTGCGAAATATTGGAGACCACGGGTCGTCAAGCACAGTTCAGTGCTTCTCTGCTTCATGAAGACAAGCGTGGCGCTGTTGGTCAGAGGCCTGTCGCAAGCGGCGAGCATCTTATGCTGCTCTGTCAATTTTAAAGTGTAATTTCCGCGTAATTATTATTGTATTTAAAGTGGAAACTGTCTTGACAGTGACATGAATGACGCTCACAAGTTCATTAAAGGGAAGCTGAAAGGTTTTACAGAAAAAAATGAGTGAACACGTGTACATAATGGTTTTCAACCCTCCGAATTCGAATATCGTATCGAAATTGAGTGAAAGAAAGCTCAAATATATTTTATTTCGACGAAAAGTGCAGCAGCGGACACGTGTCCTCGAGCTCTGTGTCCTCGTGTCCTCTGTGTCCTCGAGCTGCGAAGACGTACTCCTTTCCTTCGTCCGAATCAACGTCCGACATCTTGCTGTGGTGTCCTGCTATGGAGAACGAGGTAGCGGGTTCATTCCGCAGCTGCAGGTGACAGCCATTTTCTGATGGAAGTGCAAGGCAAAAAAGTAGCCAAGGTAGTCGAATTGTTTGTCGAGGGCCTTCCACTATACGGTCTGCCTCATATGCAAACGGTGGCTTTGGCGTATGACTTATGCGCTTTTCTTCAGGGCGACCGGCCTGTGTGAACGTCTTTGACTCGCTCAGGCCCTCCGCGTGTGTGCGTGAGCTCACCGCGGCTTTCCTCCCCCTCCCCTCCCTCTCCATATCTTATCTTTCTACTCCCTCTTTCCCGTCTCCCAGAGTAGGGTGGCCAACCGGACGCATTTCTGGTTAACATCCCTGCCTTCTCTCTTAATTTTCTCCTCTTTCTCCTCCTACTTTTCAAGTTAGCGCTATGCTTTACATTCCTCCACTTTTTTCTAGTGCCGGATAACCGCTTTTAACGCAGCTAAAGTTATTTAACTGCGGTATAAGCAAAGCGCGTGAAAAGAAAGGGCAAACATTATATGAAGTGCAGAAAAGCATATCTCTCATTTTTTTTTCACCCCTTGGATTTCTAGGTTGAGAGCTTGCCGCAATAGAGAAGCCTCCCGACAGCGCGCTCTTCAAGGACGGGATCACTCAAACCTTACGAGAAATGCAGAGAAAGGAAGGCTTGACGTGCTTATCTCTCACCAGAATGCTCTAGGTGAAAGAACGTTCAATTTATGCGGGTAAAGCGGAGTCCCGAGGACTCGCGAGGATATTAGTTTCCCGCACACAACAGAGCACCGATCACTTGACGCTGGTTAAGCGGGCGCTCGTACGCGAGAGGCAGCGGTGATCACGGAGAGAAAGATGGCGTAGCAGAGTGGCCCAGCCGTGTCGACGCCGGTGTTATACGAGCACCGTTTACGCGTGAGGCCGCTGTGTGCAGCGCTTCGAACTCTTTGTCCCTAGACGTAAATGGGCGCGACATCACGGGTTATACGGCGATTCTTCGCACTTCGTGCATGCGTGGGCTCCACCAGCAGAAATTGTCGTTAAACCTGGCGTTGTAACGCATAGGTTTGAGAGGCTCAACATGTACTTTTTTCTGTTTCCCGAGTTCGCCCGTGAAAAGACGGGAAACCGTATCGGAAAGAAAAATCAGTCCAGCTTCGGTGCTCTTGCTTGTTTTCTTGATACATTATCATATTCACGCACATTCTCTCCCATATGTAGGATAGAAATTCTCGCAACTAGGTCCGTTTTTACAAAATACATTCTTACGCTAATAAAGTTTGTGAGAACAAAAACGGTCGAAGACAGACAGCGAATATATTATTAGGAAGGCAAGCCGACCAACAAAAAAATTCTTATGAACAAGAACTTTTGTGAATCTATCCCGTGGCTTGCCTTAAATGTTTGGGTCCGTTTACCTATTTTACTATCCAGATTCTGTTCTTATAATTCTCTAATTATCTTTTACTGTTGATTCTGTCACATACTATACTGTCAAACCTTTAAGGATACACGTGCGGAACAGAACGATCTTGCTCAGGGCTATGCAACATGAAAGTGTTGCTGTCATTAAGGTTCCTTGGAAGCATACAGACTCTTTCTGACTGATTTTTTTTTCGGGAGGGGTACCCAACGATTCGTTAGAAAAACACGAACTGTTCAGTTCATTATCTTCTTTCGTGCGTTGATGAACGCTGATATAGTACAAATGAGCTTTGGGAATCGTACTAAAGTGAAACTGATAACTCCTTCCGTAAACGTCACGCTCGCACTATTCTTCATCACCAGGAGTTCACAAGAAATGCAAGCAGAACTATCATTGAGACGAGACAGCGTAGACCTTTCAGTCTGAACAAACAAACAACAACAAAAAACAAACAAACAAACAAACAAACAAACAAGCAAGCAACAAACAAACAAACAAGCAAACAAACAAAAAGAACGATCCTGAACAGATCAGGCAGTCAACACGCGGTAACAAACATTCGTAGTGGTTTTCCTTAATCATCGTTTCAGTATTATAGTTTACGTGGTTATCACCGCCACAGGCATTACCGCAGTCGCTGTAACATGCATTAGAGCCGATCTTTATTTGTAGAGCAAACGTGAACTTTAGAACAGACGATGATACGCTACTACCATTCCAGCGGAGAAAGCAATAAAAACATACAGCTGAGTAAGGAGCCTAGTAATGTGAATGCATCCTATTACACGACGGACTAGCCGTGACACTATAGCGACATTCTGAAGTATATATAAAAGTCACATTTTGATTTGAAAAATGGCCCTGCATCCAGGACAAGCCTCATCCAAGTCTAATTCTGCATAACTGTCTCGTCTTGAGCTCGAGCATACTGCATTCATGATACAGCCACTCACTCTCGCTCGGTACACCCCACTAGATCTTCGCGAGGCATCGCAGGGTTGATATTTGTTTGCCTCCCAGCGTAGGCGTCTCCAAGCGGGTACTTCAGAAATCGCGAGTCCTTTCTTGCATTGCCCAGGTGATTTACACTTATTATGCAAGGGAGGCCGGTCGACTACAAAGGAGCCTTAATCTGGTAGCGCATGGAAGTAACCAAAGCTGTCTGGCACCATGCATTGCGCTTTGGAAACAGCACTGACGCATGCCACAGTGCACAACTCCCGCGTTTCATGCAAATGAGCTGTGGGCTGTAGTTTCTACATGCGCCAAACTAACAAAGCACAATTCCATGAAATGCTCTTGCGCTTCGTTGTCAGCGCCTGTTGATCAGATCTGGCACATGATGTAATTATGATCGCTCACTGAGCAAGCAAGCTACGGTTTCACGAAGTAGCTGCGAATCGAAAGAGCAGGCGTTGCAAGATATTTGACTTCGTCGTCTGAAGAGTCAGTTGCGTAGCAACGAGCTTGCTTGTGCGCCCATGTGTGTGCGACTATTTG
Organism: Dermacentor albipictus; assembly: GCF_038994185.2. Classification (NCBI taxonomy): domain Eukaryota; kingdom Metazoa; phylum Arthropoda; class Arachnida; order Ixodida; family Ixodidae; genus Dermacentor; species Dermacentor albipictus. Next base: position 342,752,541 of record NC_091821.1, read on the forward strand.
GTGAGCAGGAGGACTTCGCCAGCACAGATGAGACACGTCGCTCGAACCGTTCGATGGAGAGGGGACAAACGAGCTGAATACATCTTACGGTCGCATCAACCACGAGTTTCTGCGAAATGCAGATACCGTTCTCGGATGTCCCACCCAACGACGTGAAAAATAGTCCTGCATCCGAGCCAAACCTGCTCAGGGAATTCGCGCGGTCGAGAGAGATTCGTCAAGCGTCCTCCGGCAGCGCAAGTGAACCTCGTGTGCAACGTTCTCTTTATTTTATTCATGTTCCTGCTTTAAATAAAGAAGGCAGGCATTGCTGCGTTGAAATAAAGCAATATAAACAAACAAACAAATAAACTCAGGAACATTTTCGAGAAACGCACATTTCTTTTCGAAACTCGTGCCAGTAAGGCAACGAACAGCTCTAAATGAAATGAAAGCATGGAAGTGGAATACAAATATGGTCGACGCATAATTATTGGGCCTACTATAATCGATTTGCTCTTCTTGGCAGAGTTTTCATCGAGCTAACTTCGGTTCACTTTTCTCATTTCAGTGCCTTACGTCATTTAACATTCTTACGGGACCATTTAAAAAAAGCTTTTCTTTCGTAAGTGTTGTATGCCACTGGTCTGCCGCTTTCAATAATATGTCGACATCACAATCGGCTGCAATCTGCTCCTACGAACAGTTCGGACGTAGGAACGCTTTTGTGCAAACTGTCCGTAAAGCCTCGGGCAATTCATCGATTTTAATGAAGTATACTTCATGGCTATTACAAGTCGATACGCAAAATTTGCTGCATCGGAATATACCCGCCTGAATCCGCATACCATAGTGCCTTTGATCCACATAAAGAAGCTAAGCTTTAGCAAACCGCTGTGAGAGCGGAGTCGTTATGGCCTTGCGCTGCTGAGTGCATGGTTTTGTGTTCGATACCCGGCCACACCAGCCGCTTATCTCAAGTCACTAAACTTAATCCGAACCCGCCGTGGTTGCTCAGTGGCTATGGTAGTGGGCTGCCGAGCACGAGGTCGCGGGATCAAATCCCGGCCACGGCGGCCGCATTTCGATGGGGGCGAAATACGAAAACACCGGTGTACTTACATTTAGGTGCACGTTAAAGAACCCCAGGTGGTCAAAATTATGGAATCCTCCGCTACGGCGTGCCTCATAATCAGAAAGTAGTTTAGCACGTAAGACACCATAATTTAATTTAATTTTAAAGTTAATCCGAAGCTCTCCACGATGGTGTCCCTCATGAACCATCGGGCATTTTTGGGACGTAAAATCTCACAATTTAATTTAGCCCTGCGAAAACCTAGGCCGGTGTAGTGGAGCCATTGTTCTGGCTCGAATGCGTTCCTTCCTTGTCATCCAACACTCATGACCGGGCGATGGTAGTGATAACTTAGGAGGAGCATTACTCGAGCCACTGACGAATAGCGAGAAGAAATAGTATTCGAATGCATAACGTAATCATTACGTTATGCCGATATTAGACTTCTCTCCTTTTACGTGGACAAGGGCCTATATTTTTTGCCTTGCTTGCACACTGCAGGCTGCTCTCATAAATGCAACATCATTTTGGTTCGAGTCTGTCACGTTGTAATCGAAGCACCGATGGGTGTAAACATGCCTACGCTCACTGTAACACAATCACAAAGAACAAACAATTATTCTCTGAAAATAATTATATGTATATATATATATATATATATATATATATATATATATATATATATATATATATATATATATATATATATATATATATCGCGAGCACAACGAAACAAAACTGGTTTCAACAACACATTACACGCAATTCGCAAGATCTGTTGTTTGTTTGTTCCTTTATGATGTCCCACAACCAACCCCGTGGAATCGGCAATGAATGGGGTAGTATAATGGTTCAAGAAAAATATCATTTTGAGGAAACTTCAAAAGAAAATAGATGGTCGGAAAGTTTCAAGTTAGAATTAACTGATACATGATGGACCTGTTGTTGTTGCCGTCGTTCTTTCTGTTGCTGCCCTTGTTGCCGGTTAAATTGGCACGTTGGCTGTGACAGCAACGCGGAATAAAATTAGTATTTTCAAACTACTTTAAAAATTAAATTCCAGGGTTTTACGTGCCATAACCATGACCTTATTATCATGCACGCTTCTTCCTTTTTAAATTGTAATGACAATAAAGGAAATATACGTAGCCACCTTATTATGCTGACGGCTACTGCTTTTCTCGTAGCGGAAACAACAATATGAAAAATATGTAGGAAAACGAAAAGAAATCATTATGCAAAAAAGAGTTGAGGCTTGCAGACAAGACACAAGAGTGGACAACACATGGAAAAGTGGTCTGAGTGCTATAAATGAAGCTTAGAACGACAGAAAGCTGAGCTAGAAAAGAAATCACTTCATACGGTCAGAAATCCACAGCACAGTCCCATACGCTTATGAACATAACAATGTAAGAGTCAAATGCAAGTTGCAGGTAGGCGTCAATATGGGACTGCGGATAAATTCTGACCGCCTTGCGTTGTGTAAGGTGCGCTTAAATCTAAGTACGAACACGTTATTGCATTTCAAGATCATCAAAATGCGGCAGCCACGACCGGAATTGAACCCGTGACCTTGAGCTGAGCAACGCAGCGCGGTAGCAGCCACTCGGAGACCACGGTGGTTCCCAGCCAACCTCGTAGTAAATGACACAATTAAACAACATTATAAAGACACTGAAAAATGAACAGGTCGATTTATAATGGAGTCGGAGAAGAAAGGCGCAAAGAAATGTGGTTATAATATTGAAGAAAAAGAAAAAAGAAGTTGATTCCCTCAGCATTCCTGATGCAACAATGTTGTTGTGCACAGTCTAGGAGACCTTCTTCTGGGCACAATCCAGGCTGCTCCCACCAAAGGTAAATTAACAATAGCCGTCAGGCTAAGGCCAATACGTGTAAGGGTTATCGCACACAGAAAGCAAGTGTAGCTTTTTTTTCAAAGACAGAACAAGTACACCTTCAGTGGAAAAGGAGATAATGATTCGAGGATTCTATATCTCCCACACGGAGCAGAGATGGTTGACGACAGGAAACCGCACCTGAGCTCTCATGTGAAGCTTTAAGCGCGTAATTCGGCATCGTAGAAGAGTAATTGACACCGCGCGCTGTCGTGAGAAAATGTACTCACATTGTCCCGTCTCCAAATGCTGGCTCGAACCCACTGCGGAGGATTGGCCGAGAAGCACGCGGCTTCAAGTATGTTTATCAGAATTAAAAACTAAATTTCAATGGCAGAGTGTGGGTTAAAGGAATATAATCTAGAAATTGGAATAAGAAATACTTCGGTGTGAATTTCAGGTTCGCCGTCTTCTTCTTCGTACTACTCTATTATTATTATTATTATTATTATTATTATTATTATTATTATTATTATTATTATTATTATTATTATTATTATTATTATTTGAAGCATAAAAACTGGCCCAATGAAAACGAGGGAGGGCCAGCCTTCCTGCCGTTTAGAAAAGAGTGGACAGAAAGAAGGCAGTGGGGAATAGGTAACACGGGACCACGGTGACTTCGACACGCTTACTAAAATGAAAACAGCCACGCCAATGATACCAGAAACAAGAAGCAAAAACACCTTAGTGTATAGCGCATTTCACACTTAACGTACTCACGGGTTCACTGGACGTCCGGCCCGTTAGTTCCTCCGAGGAAAAAAAAAAGAAAGAAAGATCACTCGGCATAAATCACCGCACAATTAAGGGTCCGGTACGCTGTGGCGTCCACTAATTATGTAGTACACGCGGGCACAGTGCCACCAGGATGAGGACCGCACGATGAAAGGGTAAGCGCGGAACCAGGTCACCGGAACTGGTCTGTGTCCGACGGCGGTTCGCGCGGTTCTGCTTCCGCCTCGCCGGTGCACGCGAGGTCTCTGCGGGACAAAAGAGCTCGCGCGCGCCACCCCACCCGACGAGAGCGACGCGGACGCACAACGACTCTCGGCGCTTCCAAAGCGCGCGTTGTAACCTCGAGAGCGAGCGCTCGGAGCTCGAACTCGGCCCGCCGGCTCCTGCGGACGACGTCGCCACTTTCGCGCGCAGATCCTCCCCCTCCTCCTCTTGCTAGTTTTCTTTCTCTCCTTTCCTCGCGCGGAGGGCAATGCCACGTGGGCTGTCCACGTGACGCCCGAATCACTTCGCGGTTGGGCGCCGACTGTTCGCGGGCTTGAAACGCTTACAAAGACGCCGGGTTCTGCCAGGCGTTCCGCACCCGGGTGCCCTGAGAAAGGATGCCTGTAAAATGACCGCACGCGGGAGGAAGGAAGTCACGCGGATGACTCGAGGAAAGTGGCGGGCGCGCAATTTTTCACCCCTTCTCTTTTGTTTGTGTCAAACATCTCGCTCTCCTCCTCTTCTCATTTTTTTTTTTGCCTGCGCAGGGCTGCCCACTGTGGTTGTGCCGTGGGTTGTGCACTTTCCTCACTGTTTGTTTCCCTTCGCCATTGGAGGGAGTATATAAATATTTGACGCACGTCGTCGGGTAGCGCCAAACTTTCCTTACTCTTCTAGGGCTTTTTCCTTCTGGTCAGCTTAAACTCAGTGCGAAGTTTCATGGGGCTGCTGCGTGAAATTGCGCAAGGGCTCTACGTATACTTACTTTCTTCACGCTGAGCTCTTTCGCTTGGAATTCGTGACTCGTATTTTGGTCTCCAGTTCGACTTTGACAGCCGGCACGCCGTGGCGAAAAGTTCGGGCTTTAATGAGCACGACGTCAGTTCCTGCGATCTCATGATCGGGAAACTTGGCCTCGGTAGTGGGTGTATAAATGCGACCGGGTAAGAAATTCATCTTTACTGTCGCAATTATTTTTTTTTTGCGTGCTTTAACTTTTAGGCCTATCATAAGGTTGTTCTTAGCCCTTAAGTGTACTTTAGCATTCTCAGTCACGAATTATTGTGACTGCATTAACCTCACCATCTTTGCGATTAGCTAGATGGATGCGCTGTTGCTGTCTGCGCTCTATATTATATCACTTCATTTTCTCGGTTTTAAAGCAAAGTTTGCCCACTTTCGAGGGTTTGGCGTGGCTGCGTGGATGCGGGTTCGGAAGGAGGAGCTTAATCGACTTTTCAGAACATGTCAAATCAACAGTGGTCAGCTATTCGCCACAGTCACATCTCAAGATGCGGGAAAACAGAGCGTCAGTCGCTATCTCTGCAAGGATCTTTTTGAATATATGTACAAATACTAAATGAGTGTAGCCCAAAAATGGCTTATATAAACCCTGTATGCTGACCAAGTATGCGCACTTCCGTCCTGCGTAGCCGAATAAATATATCCTACATAAAACCTGAACATATAAGGTCGACTGATAGGCATTTATATCATTTCTGTATGGTAGCCTGTAAGTAAACAAAATAGTGCGCATTGCCTTTAGTTGTAAAGCCTTTATTTACCGCTTCACCTAGACTGTCACAGATCTAAAGCCTTTCTACGAAATAAACTGCGAAAGCACTGGCAACGCATGTGGGACGCAGAAATAAAGAGTCAACTGCAGCACGTTATAAAGCCACAGTTATGTTTTTGGCCCCCCCGCAACAAAATCACGGCGAACAGATGTCCTATTCTGTCGTCTCAGAATGGGACACACATTTGGGGCCCATAATTTTCTGCTTACTGGAAATGAACCTCCAAGCCGTCGTAGATGCGGAGAGAGGCTGACCGTCCTCCACGTCTTACTGGGGTGTCGGGAAGCCCAAGCTGAGAGAAAGAAACATTTTCCTCTGGCATACCGCTATTGTGTCCTACTTCATCCGGCAATGTTTCTTGTTAAAGAACCGCTTTTTACCAGCAGTGCAGCCCTCGGTTTCTTGAAGGATGTTGTCTTACATGTTATTAGTCCCATCCATTTGGAGCGCTTCCTCTCTTCAGAGGATGCCGCTGCGATAGCAATATTGTATAGCACATGCCTCCAGGCCCTTGTGTCTCAAGGGCTCTAACGTGGCAGTGGTGCTCTAGTCAATTTTGGTATCTGACATATTTTTTTTGTATATCGTATCATTCTTTCGTAGTGCATCTTAAAGCTGATAGTACACATCATTTCGCATCGCCATAATATTATTACACATAGATTTTACGCACATTAGAGCGGCCATTTTTAAGGCCTCTTTAGAGCCACGTCACATCAACTTCACGTGCATGGCGCTCTTTGGCTATACCTGGCTCTTGCGCCATTATACATCAAACATTCCATTAAATAGACTCTAGCAAGTGTGTCGGATCTGCATATTTTTTATTCATTCGCAGTTTCCGAAATTATGAATGAATTCTGGGGTTTCACGTGCCAAAATCACGATTTCATCATGATCAAGGCACGCTGTCGTGGGGCGACTGCGGCTTAATTTTCTTTTTTTTTATTGCGATAAAGGCTTGCCCTTAAGGCATAATTCTTGGAGCGTATATGTGTATTATATGTGTGCTGTGAGGCCTGTGTTGTGTATGAATTGAAGCAGTGTTTTGTGGAATCTGTTGTCATGTATCCAGCGGTCATAGCTGGTTGTCACACTGTAGCGGAGGCCGGCTTGCAGTAGGAGACGCGAGCGTTCCGATTGTAAACCCGTACATGTCCATATTAGATGGTATGCATCTGATTCCACCACAGGAACGGTGGAATTTTCACCACCACGGGATCTTAAACGTGCCCCAAGTGCACCGGACATGGGCGTTTTTTTTTTCATTTCGCCTCTATCGAAATGCGGCGGCCGCGGTCGGGATTTGATACCGTGATCAGCAGCGGAACACCATAGCCGCAAAGCCACCACAGCGGGTTCCAAAATAATAAAAAAACAACACTTATACGTGGGCAGGAAATCAAAATTTGTGTGCGCCAGATAAAGGAACGAGGCAACAGAACTAACTCCTTTACCACGTTTTATTGTAGAACGATTGCTATAAACAAAGTAGGAGAAGTAGGTTGAATTAAATTAATTATTGATTCCATCTACTTGTGACCAGGACGTGTTAAAGATATACAGGATGTCTGAGCTAATTTTAGCCAGAGTTTAAAAATATGCCGATGCATTCTAAGACGATGCGACCAAATGCATGTTGCTCATTTTTGTATGTAGTGTGTCACGTTAATTCTTGCATTTTGCTTAATTAGAGAATTAGCCAAGATTAATTAAGAAACTTCTAAAGCAACGAAGCTAGTAAAAAATTTACCAATAAGCAACTTGCAGAGCGGTTTGCAAAACGTCGGAATGAACAGCTTCTGTCTTTCTATCTAATAAGTGTTAGTGCTTTTCAGCTTAGTGCGCATGCCCGCGAAAAAATAAATGATAGCCAGTGACATGCCCGCTTGCGCGTCGTGATTGCACTGCTCCCAAGCGTTCGGCACACAAAAGAACATAGCATTTAGCCGGGTGTGCTGCCGCTGCTTCTGCTTATCGCTGTCATGAACCGACGCGAGGGAAGCACATCGCTGGCGTAAATCGCACAGCCAACGCCTTCGTCACTGAGATGCTGCCTATTAAACGGCAGAGCGCCCTGCTACATGCTATGTTCGTTTGTACGCGGACAGTTTGGGAGCGCTGCAATCCCGGCGCGCAAGCGGGTATGTCAAGTAATATTTTTTTTTTAATTTCGTGGGCATCCGTGGTAAGCTGAAAAAACTAATACTTAATAGATAGAAAGTTCGAAACTGTCTAATCGGACGTTTTGCAAAGCACTCTACAACTTCCTAATTAGAATTTTTGCCCGGCTTCGTTGCTACAAAGGGTGGTTAATTATTCTGATCTAATTATTCAATTAAGCAAAATACCAAATATAGCGTGGCACACTACATACAAATGTTAGCAACATGCACTTGGTCGCGTCGTCTTAGAGTGCATCGGCAGATTTTTAAACTCTGACTAAAGTTAGCTGAAACACCTTGTATAACATTCTTCATGACAGAAATAAACTACGAACAACAGGAACATAGAATACGAAAGCAAAGCGTCTAATAATGTACAGATTGAAGGGATATATGTGCACGCTATATATAGTATATATAGCGTGCACGATGTTTTTGAATTGAATCAACTGTTTCTTGCTATGCCTTATTTTTGTCATATGTATCATGTATATATTCCCCTTTCCACTTTTCCAAGTTTTTATTGTTTATGTGACGAAGTGTCTGCATTATGTAATTTCATTTCTTGGACCCATAACTAGCCTACGGCTACGGGTCCAAACAGTATTGGACACACTTTTATTGTATTTTCATGGAAAAATAAAGAATTTGAATTTGAATTTGAATTTGAACGACGAGTGAGTGAGTATTTGCTCGAGTTTACGTTGTTCGATACTTTCTCATTTTCGCGAGAGCTTTAGGAAACAAGTGCCTAAGGACCTTCTCTGTATTCACCAGTGATGACAGGCGTTCTTTTCTATGCTGTGGATACCATAAATGAGCGCAGAGGCAAAATATCGATTACAGAAAAAAAAAATGGCATCGATCCTTTGGAAATGATTGGCGAGGTTAATGCTACTAGCAATCTCTCTTATAATAGGTAGTCTAATTGGTGATGACGTGTATTACATGTTATGATAAGTCGTACGATAACCATTGTATCCCCATGTCATACGTGAAGCGCCAAATATTATGGGCACATATTAGCAGACACAGAAAGTGCGAATCTCGCTGCCGGCCGAAATGCCGAATGATACCATGACATCGTATATTTTGTTGTATTCACTGCAGCCCGGTTGAAAGAGAGAGAGAGAGCAAATGATAAAGGAAAGGTAGGGAGGTTAACCAGGACTGAGCACGGTTGGCTACCCTACACTGGGGAAAAGAAAAAGGGTACGGAAAGTATAAAAGAAGGAGAGAAAGTCTACTGGGGCTATCGTTCGGTCACTCAGTCCGGATCACAGACGCTGACCCAATCCAGTAGCTTTCAAATATCGCTGCAGAGCTTTTGTGGCCTTTTGTAGTCCAGTTGAAGTTGCGTATAGTACCCTATAGTATACTGGCCGCACATTTGTTGCAATAACTACAAACATCAAGAGGCCACGCTCGACGCCGAGGTGTTTGTTGTTATCAGGGCGCTATCGTATAACGATATTTAAGGCTACGTGCCACTTGTGTCACCTTGACAAATCCTTCCCGAGGAATTGGCCTGTCTGTTGGGGCACATGCCCAGTGAAGTCGTCTGCTACAGGACAGCCAGCAGCAATTCGTCTATTCTGCCACCTACGTGGAGGCCCATTCTGTCTGCTTCGCAAGACAGCAGTATAGCACGTACATGGTAGCACATACTAGTAGACAACTTGGGTCACTGGCCATGGTGGAAGAGGTTGGATACATGCAGCAATGTGGGTAAAGTTCCCGAAGAATGCTTATCAAACGAAAAGTGGAAGCAGCATACGCGCCATGCAGTATGTCAAACTGCGAAGGCTACGCGGTGTGCCTCTGCATTTCAAGCGCAGATGTCTCGTATATAAGAGGCAATCAGCTGTGCACACTTTTCAACTTGAGTCATGAGCCAGCGATCACACTTTATTCTTGACCTATGTTGGAACTCTGCGGATGTTGGGATCACTCGATCAACAAAAATGGCACCGTCAGCACCGCGAAAGAAAAAAAAAACAAGCAAGCAAACCAGTGCTGAAATATTATCACCAGAGAGCGCGAGCAAGGTTAGTCGCCAGTGTCTGAGGGTTGTCCAAAAGACGTGCGATAATACGCAACTTCTGAAAGTAGCATTAGAGAAATGACGCACGGACTTCTCGCTTGGGAAGGAACCGCACTTATGGCACCGCTGCCCCAAGTTAAAATACAAGCTCGGCGCGCTTCCAACGGGCAACTTGAATGTATCGGTCTCCTTTAAATGAAAGAAACAATAAATAACCGAATCCGCAATGTTTACAACACGTCTTCCTTATCGACGTAGAAAATTTTATTCAAGAGCGAAAGCTCTGAGGCGTCGCAGAAAGAGCGAATGCATCAGGGAATGAATAGACAGCTCGCGCTCGCCATGACATGAAGCATCGAGGTGAGGACGGCACGGCTGAAGGTTTATGCTCTTCACTTTTAACGCGGTGTTCGGCGAGCGCTCGCCAGAGGCCCGCCGATAAGCGTGGGCGCCCACAATGGAGCCACGCGATGGAAAGATCACGCTGCCTTGGTGCCGTCGGTGCCGTCTCGAGGAACGCGCTTTTGGGCTTGTCACTTTGTGTAGAGCCGCTGGCTGTTCGGTTGCATCTCTGCTTTTGCTCTGACCAAGGGCAACGAAGGTGTCGAAAAAAAAAAGATAAAGCAAGAAAAAAAAAGAAAAAAAAACACAAGAAGTTCATTGAGTAATACAGGTGAGACGAATGGGTTAATAGGAATGCATGGGATCATTTTTTTTTTTTTGCTCGCGTGGCTTGGGCGACTTCGCGCAAGAAGATTGCTGATTTGAGCGACCTCGCTGAATCACAGCCAAATGCCCAGCGAAGTTGGTCCTTTCGAGCAGTTGCATTGCCTGCAAATAAGCAACGCACTTTAAAACGCTACTCCCGTATGACTCGCCCAGCCGTTAGCAATGTTTCCCGCATATAACGCTATCAAGCACTTGCTTAAGGAATTTTTAACCAAGACGGTATTTCAAGCGCAAGCTTATAACTTCGCATGCACGACAGCCATGCAGTGTCCCCGGTTTTGACCAAATGTATCTTCGGTGGCTGCTTATACGTCACCCATACCCTGCCCTCTGTACCACGTAAAAGTAACAAAATCACTTGTTTGGTTTACCAAGGACGTGAATATAGGAATATTTCCGTATGAAATTCTTGGCATTTTATGTGCCAAAACCACGATCTGATCATGAGGCACGCCGTAGCTGGGTTCTTGGAATTATATTGACCGCCTGGGCTTCCTCAACGCGCACTTTAATCCAAGTACAGGAGCCTTTTGCATTTCGTCCCCATCGAATAGCGGCCCCCGCGGCCGGCATCGAACCCGTAACCTAAAGCTCGGCAGCGTAACGTCACAGCCTCTAGGTTACCAGGTTGGGTATATGAAGATATATGCAGGGTGTATAGTAAGCATTTGCGACGATCGCAGTTCAGCCCAAAGTGTTAAACTTTCGCGGTCACATCACCCCTAACAATGCTCCCATATCCAACAAATACGAACTCTGTGTCACGTACAGTTCTCCTATAAGGCCTACCTTGGTGGCTTAGTGACTATGGCATTGCGTTACTAAGCACGAGATCGCGGGATATAATCGCGGCCGCGGCGACAGCATTTCGTTGGGAGCGAAATGCAAAAAAAAAGAAAAAAAAAGAAACGTGTCACGTGCACTGGGAGCACGGGATACGGTTGCTTAAAGTTGTCTAAAGACCCCCAGGTGGTCGAAATTTCCGTAGTCCCCTACTACGGCTCATAATCTTATTATGTCGTGGCTGCGACACATAAAAGCTAATAATCTATTTTTCAACAGTTCTCTTAGGGCACTCAATATAGAAAACACAACGGATAACTTTAATATCACGCTTTTGGCCCTATGCTGAAAGAATTTTAATGTGTTCGCATTCTTTGGATACTTCGCGCCCTTTCTGTGTGCTATCTCTCCTTCCATTCATGTTTTAATCTACGTATCCGGGGCTGGGCAAAGATACCTTGCAATTGTATCATGATACGATACAAGATACTCAGGCAACAAGTATTTGAGATATAGATACAAGATACTACCATAATTATTGTATCCGATACGATACTTTCCATTTCTATCTTAACATCCTTCGATACATTCACAAGTGTCTTATTGTAGATCTTATAATGTAGCAGCAAACGCGTATGCACCAAAATGTTTCCTTGGAAATTTCTTAACCCAGACCAACCTTGTTTCAGTTGAATGAAATACCTGCTAGTATCTCAAAATCTTTGTTTCGGAATGAAAGTACTATACTTAGAGCAAAAAAGACAATTTATTCGGGTTGTTTAGCTGCTTAACGTAAAAGCTCTTTATTCGCCGGGCTGTCAGCGGTTGTTGCATGTCGCGTTTGTAATTGATGGTAGTCGCTACTGTGCATGCAGAACAGATAGGAGGTCACCATCTAACTACAAAAACTTCAATATGAAGCCTCGGCACTATGGCGCAAATAGCGCTGCGGTGTTTTACCTTGTCCGTAAACGTATTACCGTTTACGTAATACCGTATCACCGGACAGTTGTACAGGAGCGAGAACGCTGGTAGGGACTTGTTCCTTCTTTTTTGTTTTTGACGCATCGTGTATGCAGAAAGCACATAAAGTGTCAATGACCTTTCATATTCCACTTATATGCTTGCGTAAAGTGTTCGTTAGCGACACATTCATTAACGTGCAATCCTTTTACGATTTTTCTTCCGAGAGAAAGCTTGTGCAGCCCAAAAAGATCTAATACTTATTGCAGTGGCAGAAATCATTGCAGGATATCGCCGCTGTTCACACTACTGCCACTTCTGGCTTGTATTATCTGGTGATGTGTAACTGTAAGAAATTTAAGGTGAGCTAAAAAATAAAAAAAGAGATATATATATATATCTACGCAAAATAGAAAGGCGGTTCCGTACACAATCACAGTGAATACGTATAAACACGATGCATGCAGCCACATTAATAGCTATGACATTTAAGCATGAAGTATTGTCAACTTACCTGTTATGTCAGACAATAGAAAATTAAGCGCCTGTGGAAATTAAGGTGGCTTAGTGGCAGCAGTATCAGCTTGAGAAGCGGAGGCCAGTGAACGTTTATAGTTCCACACGGTGATGTTGCAGCAGCCGGTATCTTGTATATCAAGATACAGGACACATTCTTTCCTGTATCGGAAATGCAAATACTGATACACGTCTTGCCAGACGTACGATGACACAGATACGAGATAGCCAAGAGTATTTAACGTAGTATCTAAAATACATGTTTATTCGATACTGCGCAGCGCTGTACGTATTCATGCTTGTATGTTCGCTTGTTAGTATCTAACCGTTTTCCCGCCTACCTGGGCGGTCAGTAGTCGAATGGGTAGCCTATCAGGCTGCTGTGCCGAGGTAACAGGATTCGAAACAAAGCATCGGACCAACTTAGATCACTGAGTAGGTGGCAATGCGTATATACGTGCCGCACTTCAATAATATATGGGGTTTTACGTGCCAAAACCACTTTCTGATTATGAGGCACGCCGTAGTGGGGGACTCCGGAAATTTTGACCACCTGGGGTTCTTTAACGTGCACCTAAATCTAAGTACACGGGTGTTTTCGCATTTCGCCCCCATCGAAATGCGGCCGCCGTGGCCGGGATTCGATCCCGCGACCTCGTGCTCAGCAGCCTAACACCATAGCCACTGAGCAACCACGGCGGGTGCGTGCCGCACTTCAACAAACTTCTATCACGGCGACATAGGTCACTGTAGACGCGGGACTGGGCATGTTTCGCTGTTCCGAGAAACTCTTTGGCGCCGACTTGGAGTACTTGGATTACATTGTATTCTGAAAGACCCAAATACTGAACTTAGCAACTTTCAATTACCTGGACTCAGTCACGATGGCCTAAACACGAGAAGATAATTTGCAATCAGTGGCGTGATACTAACGCATACCGGCACTGGGCTTCCGGCGGGAAATGCCAGGAATGAAACTTTTGTCTTTCGTTTTTTCTTATTAGAATCAGCGTCCCACAAAAAAAAATTACGACGATAAAATAAATAATTACTTTACCAGACTAAACTGGTTTAGTGTTTCTCTTCAGTGTCCCTTTAGCCATTGAGCTACAGAGGCGCGTGTCCTCCCGTCCACCTACTGGGATATATTCGTGCACGAGTACTAGATCTAACCCTGCAATCTAATCCAATTTAATTCATGCACTGTAAACCAATCTGCACCCTCAAGCATCCTTAAGAGTTAAAATGCTTATAAATTATACCCTTACGCCCGTCTACGGTTGAACGGCCCGCATACCTGCACAAATGATGTTCGTGCGTCGTGGCATGTATGCGGGCGCGGCTTCCTTCAGCGTGGTTAGCGCTTCGCTGGAGCTCCTCGGCCGGCGTTCACGCTGGGGCATGTATTTGCGATGCAGCGCGGGAGAAACGCGCTGCTTTGCTGCAGGAAGACAGCACCGATAGGTACTACTATGGCTACTATACGCGCGAGAAAGCGATGGCACAATTGGGGGCCTGCATAGGCTGTGCTATAATCAGTTTCAGCAAACAAAGTCGCCTATCCTGCGGTCTCAGAAGACAGCACCTTCTCTGTACCAGTCTGCCGTAATTGGAATGCACCTGGACAAACTTCCTTACCTGTGTCTAAATTCTGAGACAAAGGGAAATCGTACAGCGTGTAATAGTACAAAAAACAGTCACTCACACAAGAGAGTGACCGTTCATTTTTTAAGAAAACGCATTAAAACTAAATAAATCAGTGTTTTTAATGCAGTCATCGACGACGGCGAAGATTTGTCTGGAGTGTACATACAATTGAAATGACAATAAAATGAGATGGTTTGCCGCGCAGGAAATGTTTAAGGACATGCCATTTCGCCTGCTGAGGAATGCGCCCGTGGCATAGTGGTTATGACATCGGGTTGCTGTACTAAATGTCGCCTGTTCAAATCCGACAGCTGGATAATATATATAGGAAACAACTGTTTTGTGAACTGAAGCAAAAAAGCAACTGGAACACCAATGAATCTCGACGAACACTTTGAAAGTTAATATCCCGGAATTGGTGCTGTCCAGAGAAATAATTCCAAGTGGGCACGCCATGCGAACTCAGCGGCTATAATTTGTAGATTGAAATAAGTGCTGAAGAGTAATTAATTTAAAGGCTAATTAGTGTAATGAAATTAATAATTAAATTGGAATTGTTGATTTCTCGTAGAAGTAGTTGTTACCTGGTCAAGTAATTTAGATAAAAAGTTAGAGCTAAGCTATCTGCCATAGACAATCTAAAAAATTGGCTGCAGCTAAAAAAAAAAATTCCGTAATGTCGTCGTAGTCGGAACGCAATATCGTTAAGAAGACGGAGCTGTGGGAAGGTATTTTTCTGTTTAAATAATCCGCACGCAGAGAGTACAACAGTGCACGAAAAAGAAGCAATATTATTAACAACCCGTGAAATGGCGCTCGTATAAGAAAGAGTGCTGTACAACGATGCTTGTCAGAGCAGCAGGGGGCTTTGCGTATGACACGTCACCCGGCCTCGGAATCTCCGCCGCTTCGGTGGCAGAGTTAATTGGCGCCATCCATCAGGAAGGCGGGAAAGCAAATCTGCTTCCCTTGCGTGGCCTCCTAGATCGGCGCGCGCGGGCACGCGTCGATCCAGGAGGATGTGCCCTTTCGCCCCTCTTCCCAACTGCACTCCCCTTAGTAAGATCTTGATGAGGGCTAGTTGGTTCATACTTAGAACTGAGGTGAAACAGGGCGAAAAAGACGAGGACACAAGGAAGCAAACACCACAGACAAGCGCTGACTGCCAACTGGAAGTTTATTTGAAATTCACCGGACATTTATACCTTTTTCAGCATAGGCATGCGCACATCAGTGTGCGCTCTCCCTCGCAATTCCCTCACCTACGCCTGTCTCCACGCGCGCTCACCGGCCCAGCTTAGCTCGCTCCATGAACGTTCATGTTTCGTTATCTTCTGTTATCGCGAAGCCTGCCCTGCTGTGCGTTGACCGGCGTGGGCAGTTTCACCGGTTTCGTGGTCCTCAATAGCTGTGTGCTTGTGCTTCGCGATGGTTCACCCGTTACACGACTCGCACCGCTCGGACATTGTGTAGTAGTGCACGAATACCCCAAGAACAAGCCCTGCAAGGTTCTTAAGGGTGCCTAAAGACAACAGGTGAGACCCAAGGACGTCGGAAGGTGCATATACACAAACAGGGCCCTGTTCATGTGTGTGCGCCATGACTTTCCGGACGTCGTTGCGCCTTGATTGTGCTACGCTTTTCTCTTACCAATAGAGAAAGCTGACAGATGTTTCTCCTTATTGTCACCTGGTCTATGAACTTTTTCTGGGCCAATTCTTATTCTGCAACTTTAGTAACTCGCCCAGCTTTCCATTCCGCCCTCAGGGCCTTTTCTGGGTGTCCCCGTTCTGCAAATGTACTAACAGCTGAAAGTAAACTGTTCGTGTTTATGTATTATCTCAGTAATTGCCGATGGGAAAACGGCGCGAACAACCTTCATGTGTAGACATGATGCGCTTTTTTTCTAGAAAGCATGGGTATTGCAGGAGTCCTATACGCGGATTTTTACAGATCGTATTTGTTACACAAAGGAGTGCCCAGTAGGTATGAATTAGTGCCTTAAGTAACGTAATGTTACTGCTAAGCATTGTATTCGTGGTGAAAGAAAAGTCGTGTTGTTGGCTTATTTCACCTGGTCTTTGATTTAGGAATAGGCCTTTCTGAGAATGTTTTTTTATGTACTGCTGCAAAAGCTGACTACCTTCTGCTCTCCCTTGTCACCGTTACTCAAGTTGGGGCCAAGTGCAAAATAACGTGATAATGTGTATCTCCATTTTTAGTACAATGTTATTTTTGTTCTGCCATGGCTTTTTGATTTTTTTTTAGTAGCAATAAGCATGTCACGCGTTTCATATACTTTTGTGCAGGTATATAAGTTATTTCTTTTTTATCGTATGGCTGTCAATGAAACAATCTTGGCATTTTATTATATTTTTGAGGTATTTTGCGGGTAACTGCTTTTGCCATTACCAAAGAATATTCCCTTCCTTTTGTTGCCATGACTATCTCATACACGTCGTGCAGTGTTGGGCAATATCTTCGTGAGTATATCAGAAGCTCTTCTACACTTTGGTCTTTAGGGCATTATATAAAATCTTTTTTGATGTGCGTATACATGAAACGGCCTTTGTGTTTTCTTGAGTCTTATGTTTTTGTTATTTCACTGTCTGTGAACTTTTGTGCTCTTTAGTAGACATGTACATGTCATGCATTTTTCACTTTTGTTCATTTTCTGAACGTGTATCATACTAAGCTATACGAAAATAATTGTTTTCGGAAACGGATGTCAGTAAAACGATTCCAAAAATCTGTTGTGTTTGAACTGGAGTTTGTATATGTTCCGGCATATGCTGCCATACTCAAAGTATGGACAAGACTGCGTGCGTGCAAACACATATAGAATCCACGGTCCACCGCGCGCCAATGCCTGGCGTAGCGCGCGCACGCGGTACGAAAAAAAAAGCGAAATAATACTCACCACGGACAGGCAAAAAGAAAGCAAAAGTAAAGGTGCGCGGGATTATGAAAGGGTGGAAATCTAGCGAAGCGGGTCGTCACGATAAAAACAAAAAATAAAAAAAAGAACGAACTGTGCTAGGGTGAGGAGGCGCCGTGCGGTCCTGTTGACATGACAACGTAAACAATCGTGTGCGCCGCCATTTCGCCAAAGTATCGCCCTCCTACTAGGGCCGTAACTGATGGGGACCTTGGCGCTAGTGTGAAAGATCTTCTGCATTAAAACAACCAATGGCAGCCAAGCGGAGATTCGCCCCTGGGACGTCTCCGCAACACTGAGCCGAGATGGCTGGGAAAGATTGTCGGCCGACAGCGCCAGAAGCGATTCCGCCCTACGGGCGCAGCGTTGCTCCATGATTTTCTTCTATAATGGCAATATTGACAGCTAGTAACAGGATTACGTCGACAAGAGGAAGAAAAACTGAAGAGGTATGAAGCGAACCGCTTCGCAGCTGTGTTGGGAAAGTCCTCTGTCGCAATATATTCGAGCGGCACTGTACGTGGGGAGGGGAAACATATTGCCACCGATCTCCATCAAACCGCATGGATCAAATGCCGCCTTCTTCTGCATACACCATGCATACGTCAACAACAATGGCGTGTTTTAGAGCGCGAGCTCGAATGTGGCCTCGCCAAAGTTGTCGCTCGCACTGTCACTTCTAGTGTTGAGAGCGGGACTGCGATAAATAGAAAGGAAAAGAAGCGCAATGGCAAAGCCTTTAACAAAACTTCGCTTATGTAGCGATAATAGCATGGCATGCACGCTATTCTTCCGAGCGCAAGCGAAAAATACTGTGCAGATGCCACCGACGAAGATTAAATGTAAGCGAATAGCCGAAGGCTTATTGAAAGTTATTCGCTTTATTAAACGAGTGATGCCCTTGAAGGCGTATATTTGTTGCAGTGAGGCTAATTAGGTAGCGTTTGTTATTTCATTGCGTAATACCGTGCAGAACAGCGCCGTTAGCCAGCACAGTCTGTGGCGGGCTGCAGTAGAGACGGACACGTCAGCCGATTCGTCATAACGTGCGCGTTGTGCAAGCGCCGGCGTAACGTGACTGCCATCCTCCTCTCCCGCCGCCGGAGCGCTTTCTTGATAGCACTTTCTCTCCCTCTACTTTCATTCCCTACCCCCTGTGCAGCGCGGTTGAGGTGTCCTCTGCTGAGAGACAGTTACTGCGCTGCACTTTAACCCAGCCTTTCCTTCCCGTCATCAAGAATCTCCTTCTCTTGATAGCTCTGCCTTTCGTCTTTCGTGTGCGCTGCACTTCGACGACCGACCATTACCCGTCGGCCTTAGTCAGCCACCAGTGAAGTGTTAGATAACGCTAGCTTGACGTTTAGTGCGTAGTAGACCAGAGCAAGCACGGAACAGCTTAGTAGGAACGTTGGTCTGCTGTTTATTGCGTGTTCGCGTACAATGCTCATGAGTGCAGCGCGGGAGGCAGAACGCTCTGCTAGCTCCGTCACCGGGCCGATTGAGTGGCGCTTTGACGGTGTGTTCACTTCGCTTCGTAGTTTTTTGCAGCCAAGCCCACTGCGCGTCTACGAAGATGCGACGCCGGTAGCGAGACAGCACGGCGGAGGCGATAGCGGCGCCAACGGCGGAAATGCGCCACGAGCGTCGGCGCAATTACTATAGCAATAAAGAGCGCACAGATTCAGCAACCCCAAGTTAAACACTTCGGTAACCGGCGACACTGCAGGTTTTTCCGTAACGCGACCTAGCCATTTGTAACCCCACTCGAACAACTGAACAAGTGGTATATTCTTATGGGCAAATGCATTGCCCACAAACTTATGGGCAATGCATTGCATAAAAATGCGCACGTGATTGAAGGTGGGACCTATATGGCGGACAAACATTGCATGCATGACATTGCACGTTGCAGAGGATAAAATTAAAAATTATATGCGTTACCATCAGTCCTATAGCGTTTAACGAAGCGCTTCTGTGAAGCTTCGCTTCACACAAATTTCAACATGTTTGTCCTGCGCATAATTTTTTCTTAAGTTATTTTCGTTCGCGATGGCGTTACAAGGAAGCGTGATGTTACAGGGAACTCGGCCTATCTCTTAAAATTGCGGCAAAAAACACACTTGTTGGAATATACTTTTCTCAAAGCTTTTTTTTAATCGTTTCAACTAAGTATACTATAGGAGAACAGTGACATAATGCGTGCGATATTCTACTTTATTTAAAACCGGTTTAATTATTTACACTTATTGATTAAATACAAGGGCAAGCAAGTTTACATCCTCATGCTGTGCGACATTTAGGCACTGATGACCTAAATGTATATGTGACGACAACCTGGGCATCTGCCAGGTTATCGCTGGGAGATGCCCAGGCGCAGGTGACAGGAGGTGTCAGGGCGACCCCAGCCGGAAGAAACCTCGGAAGACAAACTTTCGTCCTCCCAGGAATGGTTGCCGAGAAGGAAGCAGACACCCGGAGGTAAAAGTGCCCCTGTGGCCCCTTCGAGAACAGGCATCTGGACCTGGAGGAGAGCTCAAAGGTAAGGAAGCCCAGCTGATGGTTTGTCAGAAACAGATGGTGAGTGAGCCATTCGGTCGGCCAGTTTGTTGAACGAACTTCCACTGAGTCGTCGAATCCAGTGCACCGTAATGATAAAATGAGACAACTTGCTTAGCTGATGTATTTGTTGGGCAGATTTGAAATCTCTTTGTCACTTTCTTTAGTTCACTCAATGCAACGAGCGAGTCAGTTAAGAGTCCGTGTAGAGAGAGCGCGTGTATTGAGTTCTGTGACGCTTTGTAACGCGCTGACATGCTCGAAAACATGATGTAACGCGTGTAGTTCTAATAACAATAATCCGGTGTTTCGGTGGCATAGGTGCATGTATACTTAATTCAAGGATGACTAGGGCTTACGCATCTGATTGAGAACAGCACGGCAAGCTGGCTGCGCGTCTCATTTTTTACAACGGGTCACTGCAGGCCGTCTGTAGCAATGTTGCAGAGCGGTTGGAGGTGCGAAGTGCGTTTGAAGAGAGCGTAGAAAGCGAATTCAGGCATCGCTTTCGTTTCTCGAAATGAACAGTGCGTTGAACAGCTCCCTCTGACGCGCCGATACTCGCGGGCCACAACGCGTTGAAAGCCATCAAACACGCCGTTGATATAAGGCTCTGCCGAAGGTGTCACTGAAGTCTATAGGTTTTTTTCATGGTCAATTTCAAATTGCAAAGCAATTTGAAACGAGGTGAACATGCAGCAACCTGTTAATTCTCTTGGCATAGGCTATCCATACCTTTATAAATAACTTTTAATTGGCTACCTCCATCTCTTTCAAAAATGTAATAAACTTTGTCCTGTGTAAATATTTAAATATATTTTGTATATGTGCATGGTGGTTATAGTGGAAATTTAAAACAATGTTGAAGTGAGAAAATACGGATGAGGCAGCCGCCGCTAGTGCTTCTAATGCACTTGTCCTCCTATCGTCCGGATTTTCAGAAATAAAAAGAAAGTATGGATTAAAAGCCGTGCGCATCCGCGACAGCAGTGATGCAGTAAGCTATTAGCCCTAATAAAATTTCAAGTGAAAGGGTCGAGGCAAGTTAAAAGAAACCTCAAGTGATGTGAGGGACAAAACTCTGGTAACGACACTTTGTGTGTGTGTGAGGGGGGTGGTGGGCTTCGGCATCGCCGCCGGGGTGGGTGGGGGGTGCGCCCCCCCCCCCGTAAAACTCAGAAGGGGGCTCGGGCCCCGGAGCGCCCCCCCCCTCCCGCCCCTTGGTCGGCGACTATGAGTCGCTATCATCCTTATAGATGCGAACGTCTGATTGGAGCAGGTCGTCTGCTTTCTGAGTTGCACACCTTCGAGATGCGTCGCCATCATGGTCGAAGCCCGTAACGTTAGGAATCCTTTCAACACGGTTCCGGGGCCAAAGAGAGAGAGAGAGAAAGAATAAGAGGAAAGGCAGGGAGGTAAACCAGATATCAGTCTCCGGTTTGCTACCCTACACTAGGGATGGGAGATAGGGGTTAGCAAGAAGACAGAGAGGAAAATGCTAAAAAAAAGACACACAAAAAGCACGCACGCACGGAGACACACACACAAAAGGCGTTCCAGTTAAAGACGTTCACAAAGGCCGGTAGATCGCAAAAAGCGTCAGCGCTTGCACGGCCTTCTTCTGTGATGTTAGGTCCTTTTGATAGTGTAGAATTCCTTTTTCCGATAGCGGTTGGTCGTCCAGCTGGTCAAGTTTGCGACGAAGGCATTTCCGGGGCCAAGAGGTTACGTCTAATTATATGACTTCCTTGGCCTGGAGTGCGGCATCCATCGCTGAGCCGATGAGTGCGCTGCCGACGTACTTGCACGAGCGTATATAAAGACATTTCCTTCGAGCCTCGCAAATGATGTGATTGCAGTATAGAGATAAGTGCGAAAGGAATAATGCTAATCACGTTACTGAGCACGACAAAAAAAAAAAAACAAGGAACAGCCACGCGCAGCCATCTACTACACTGTAAAGCAAAGTGATGAAGAGTGACTGGAAGTATGGGTTGACAACAGCTCCCCTCCATTTCCACTGAAAGAAGAAACAACATTAAAGTGAGGTCACGTTGAGGGGAAATGAGAAAGGTAAATATTGTGCTGCTAATATGTGCGCTCACACTCGGGTTTTTGAAAACTTATTTCGGTCATATATACTTGGGAGGCTCCATACACGTTCCAATGCGTTTTGAGGCTTTAGAGAAATGCGGTTCATGGCCCCTTTAAAACCTTATTTTTCCATCTCATTTCTCTCTCTCTCTTACTGAACCCTCGGCTTATTTAGCCACGTCATCTTCACATCTCCACAGCCACGTCATGCTCACACGGCACGGTGTTCACTTATTCAATCTTGTTTTTGTTTTGTAGCTGAGCCCACGGGATAGCAAGAATAGGCTAAATATACGAATTGCGCAGGATAGGATAGGATAGGGATAACTTTAATAAAGTGCCGGCAAACGACGATTTAACGAGTCGTGACGCTGGCCAAGCGTCGACCCGGGGTTATACCCTACTCTGCATTAGCCCAGTTGGGCGCGTTTGTAGTGGGTCATGAGGCTTGTGCTTTTCGAGCGCACCCCGGGCCTGCTGGACGGCCTATAGTTGTGAGTCCTTGTCTGCAGACTGCAGTGCACCTTGAAGTTCTGGCGGGTAAGTCCTGGAGGTAGCTGCCGTTGGGAACCTGGCACAGTCCCACATGATGTGCCATTGGTCCGTCGGATCCGCTGCACAAACACCGCACAGCCCATTCGGATAGAGCTCTGGGTAAAGCACGTGCAGCATTGCGGGGGCGAGGAGTGACGCGGTCTGTATTTGTCTTAGGATTACGGCCTCCTCCCGACTGAGTGCCGGGTGGGGAGGCGGCATTGTCCGTCGAGCTAAGCGGTAACACTTGGTTACTTCGGCATAACTAGTCAATCTGTCCTTGCTTTCGAACCACCACACGGAACGGTCATTCTCGGGGGCACGGAAAGTAAGCGCTCGCGCCGCCGAATGGGCCGTTTCGTTGTGGTTCGGTGAGGATGCACACTCGCCGGCGTGCGCCGGGAACCACTTGATACGGACGGTCCTGCCCGGTCTTGAAGTTGGAGCTTGCCGATGATGGCGGCCGCCGGCGCGCATATTCGCCCCTTGACAAAGTTGCGCACGGCATTCCTCGAGTCGCTGAGCACGGTGTGACACTCGGCCTCGGTGATCGCCAGAGCGATGGCAACCTCCTCAGCGTCTGTGGCGTTCGTGCACCGCACGCTCGCTGCCGTTGTCTTGATGCCGGTAGCCGCCGCAACGACCACTGCCGCGAAGCCTTCCCGCTTGTATTCCGCGGCGTCCACGTACCGGGCGTGCTGGTCTTGAGCGTGTTGTTCGGTGAGGGCCTTGGCCCGCGCCTGCCGCCGTTCTTGGTTGTATTCTGGGTGCATGTTCTTCGGGATGGGGTCCACGTAAATGTGGGCCCGCTCCTCATCTGTGATCTCGCACGGTTGCCGGCTGGGAGCTTGGGGGTTGTAACCCAGGGACGTCAGTATACTGCGGCCCGTCTTGGTGGTAGAGAGGCGCTCGAATTGCGCGGTGAGCTGCGCCTCGGCTATTTCTTCTAGGGTGTTATGGACGCCGAGCTGCAAGAGCCGAGCCGTACTCGTAGTCTCCATTAAACCCAGCGCCGTCTTGTAAGCCCGTCTGATCAGCGTGTTGATCTTGGTCCTGTCAGTGACGTGCCAGTTAAGGTAGGCCGCAACGTAGGCGATGTGACTGATCACGAACGACTGGACAAGGCGCACGAGACTGTCTTCACGCATGCCCGCCCGTCGTGTAGAGACTCGATGTATGAGCCGGATGGCGTCCATTGCCTTGGTGGTAAGCTTGTTGATGGTCTTGTCGTTGCGGCCACTCTTGTTGAGCAGCAGGCCCGGACCCTGATCTTGGGAACTTCGGGGATGCGTTGCCCCGATGCAGTCACAATTTTGATTTGATTACACTCCCGAAGAGGAGCGCGCTTCCGTCCCGGTCGAAGCGGTGTGAGGACGAACAGCTCAGATTTGGCGGGCGAGCACATTAGGCCTGTGCCATCAAGGTGCTGCTCGATGGCGGTAACCGCCGCTTGCAGCTGTTGCTCGATGCTGGCGTCGGTGCCGTCGGCCGCCCACAGGGTAATGTCGTCGGTGTAGATCGTATGCCGGACGGTGGTCCACGCTACTGCTCTCGCTACCCGATCATGACGAGGTTAAAGAGCAACGGCGATATGACCGAACCCTGTGGAGTACCCGTACTGCCGAGCTTGTGTTCCGGGAGCTTGAGGTCTCCGGCGTGCAGTTCCACCGTGTCAAGAAGTCTTGAATATAATTGTAGCTCGTTACCCCCATGTTGAGTCTTGATACTTGTCCTAATATGGCTGAGTGTTTGAGTTTGTCGAATGCACTTTGTAAATAGAGACCCAGAATTACTTTGCTGTCTTGTGTCTTGCTTTCGACGATTTCTTGTTTGAGTAGTAACACTGCATCTTGTGTGCTGAGTCTGCGCAGTTTGGCATGTTAGATTCGCGGGTATCGTGGTAAACTTGCGTGCTCCTACGCCGAAGACGAAGAAAAATGCTGGCAAGCGTGCACGCCGGCGCGAGCTGTTGGGTGGTCGAAGCACGGGCGCGGAATCCACGTGCCATCCGTTGCTGCCGTTAGATGCTGTAGCCATCTTGCGTATACTGGACACGTCGCGAACAGCGCCGATCCTCGACAAGTGATACCGCGCCATGGAGCTAGGCACTGTAATAGAGCAGCAGCAGCTGATCGCGGAGGAGGACTCTCCCAGGCGTGTGCAAATGGAAAGCTTGCCCACTGCGTCGTCCGCCGGCTTCCACCTGACCAGCAAGAAGGTGAGAATCTCGGACACGCTAAACAGCGACGCCGGATCAGTTTATAGGCTGTTTCAAGGACTACTGAGTGTACTGACACACGGTGACACAGAAATATCGCGAGGCCGCCATTCCTAAATAATGCCAGAAATAATCAATTAGATCGGTTCAAAATACGCGTCAAGTGCAGCGTGCCTTTGGACGTGGAAAAAGGAGACTGCCAAATGACAGTTCAACTAAGCCACGCGGTCCCCTTATTACGTTCTGTATATAGTTATCCTTGGCATAAAGGTTTTCGCAGCGATGAAAACTTAATTCCCACGATACTTCCTGTTTTCGTTGCAATAACAATACAGGAGAACGTTGCTCATTCCTGGTTCACTAAACACAGCGTCATCCGATGTCACCAACGTCACTACCGGCGCTACTTCTTGAGTTTTCGTTCCCGGTAACGCTGAAACAGCGCGATCAATGGTTCGGCGGACAGGTTATCGTGCTCCTGGTCTCTGCGGTGGCGGTGCTCGGATGCGCGCTTGCGCTGAATCTGGTGCACATGAACGGGACCCCGGCGTTCACGGCCGAGACGACGAGCACGGAGCCGCAGGAGGAGGATTACCTGTCGATGCCGGCGGCCGCCGCGCCGCCGGTGCAAGCGGCGCCAGCAGTGGAGCGGGCCCCGCCGGCCGAGTCGGCGGCACCTTCGCGGCCTGCGGGCGCGATGCCAGCCACCGTCGCGGAAAGCGGAGAGCCCGCGGACATCGGCACCTACACGCAGCTTGCGGCCAGCGAAGATGACAGCGGCAACGACACGGTGGGTCTCGAGTTCCTCTTTAAGTATGCGCGACCGAGATGTCGCACGTCAGGGATCGACGGCTTGCGCTGAAGTCGTCGCGGACTATATAGCAGCGCGAAATGAAAGGCTGAGCGTTAAATTCGATCTGCTTATTTCCGGTTTATCTCTGGCAGCCTGGATGTAGAAGTGCAGCATAAGCTATGTATACCCTGCTGAAGATGAGCCGACGCGACGACCTCGCGCACATCCGCGATATCTCGTTCGCGCGCTTTCAATCTCGGGAAGTCAAGCTGCACCTTACCATATACTTGGTTGTCTGTTGCTTGGCGACGCGTGCGAAGGAATTTAGCCGACTGTGGCGGCAATCCAAGAAAAGGGCTCGGGCTTCGCGGAGATTCACGGTGGAGTTTGAAAAGTGGCTAAGTAATCAGCTAGTAGCATTAGGTGTCACATGCATTTATATAAACATACCGCGTGAAGCACGGAAGCTGGAGGGACATGATCGCATGGCGCCTAAAAAAAGCAGCTCTAGACACCGGATGGTGAGCTCTGGGATCGGGACGGGAGCATTTACAGGTGCATTTTACAGAGCTGCACAGGTTTGCTTACATGAAGCCGAAACTGACAGACTGCAGACTGTCAGCGCGGCGACGTCCTTGAGGGAGATTACGGCAGTATGAACTGCAAAAAAGTACTAACTTGGGCCGGTTGCACGTGTTGAAGTTAAATCAGCTCATGGAATAGGACGAGAAGAAGAAAACGGACAGTGCTTCGTCCGTTCTTTTTTTCCTGTTCGTCCTTTCTTTATTTACGGAAGCATTTTCACCCGGCCCACTACACTACCGATGAAAGCAACCATGCAGGTCGCACGCCTACAACAGCTCTAGCGGCCTGTGGCCTGTTCACACGGTTAAGAACGGCCCGCTGAGGTGCAAGTTTTGCCAGCCAGTTGCGACAGCGGCGTCAACTTTTCTTGGAAAGTCACACCGTTACGCTCTAGCCAAACGGCGTCACTAAATCTACTGTATGCGGAGGACAATGCCGCGTCCTCGCCTCTCCGTCGCGGGAGCCGAGATGAGTTCGCCGAACCAGGCTTTATGACGGCACACGCCACCGCCGACCTGGTCTGCCGCGAGCGGGGGAGTGCCCGAGGGAACGTAGTTGGAGACTCCTTCCCACGCGCCGTTCAAGACGCAAGACAATGGACAACCGGCGGCCGCGCTGCGGGGGTCAGATCGGGGAATAAAAGGCGCTTTTCCTGACGTAAGCCCCGAGCTTTGCGAAGACCGTCTGACGTCGGTGGGGGCCGTATATGCCGTACCAACACACACTTAGGCACAGGCCTAAGTGTGTGTGTGAGTGTGTGTGTGTCCCTCCGGCAGAGAGAGACATCGTTTACGATGGCTAGTTGAACGTTTCCCTCACCTTGGGATCGAGGGAGGACCGATTGTTTATAAACCGCTCTTGTGCGGCTGCTTAGTGTGCTTTCTCTCGCAGTCATGCTAGACTGATGAACTGAAACGTCCTGATGTAGATACTGTAAATAAACCCATATTCCACGTTCTCGATGAGAAGCAGTCCTTCCCTTCGACAACGTCCTCAGCGTGGATAAGTTGGACGACGGCATGGGCCAGCTACCTACTAATTCATGCCCGATTCCAATCTTGACAACTGATTACGAGCGATGGGATTGACCTCCCAATCCTCACAACTTTCGTACAACTTCATACAATGGATATATAATTTGTCAACAGGCACTTTATGTTCACCCATGACACAATTTAGCCCGCGGTGCAAAGCCGGCATCTTTAGCACCTTCATTTAGACTAGCTTGGAAAAACCACCATGTCTGTAAGGTTTACCAAGCAGGCACTGTTGAAGAGAATATTGTTCAAAACACGAAGATGCAAATCTCAATGCCACTGACTGCTCTTTAACATGGTTTTCTTGGCCTATAAGAAGCGCTGGTCTTGTTTCCGAGAATGGCAGACGTGAAATTTCGTGCGAACTACGTATAGCTCCGCCAGAGTTAGCACAATAGTGCTGTACGTATTTAGAGATTTGCGTGACGATGACTGCCTTACAGTAGCCGGCCGCTAATGAAAAATAAGTTTCGGTTCGCGAATCACCTCGCTTGAGCACTCCGCAGTATTCCTTCAAGACACACCTTGTTTACTTTAATTATTGTTTTTTTTGCACTTGAATATGCGAGTGCAATATGTGATATGGTCCACAGTTGGCGACGGCCCTCAAACAGCGGCAGATGGAGCCCCGCTGCCTGGATCCCGTCCACATGACGCCGTGCTCCGGGAAGACGAGCCGGTGGCCGACGTTCTTCTTCGACGGCCGCCGCTGCTTGACGCCTGTGAGCGTGCCGCCGCCTGGGTGCCTGGAGGGCCCCAACCGCTTCCGCTCGCTGGGCCACTGCCGCGGCGCTTGCCAGGTCAGCACGCGCCGCTCAAGACGACGCCGCGTTTGCTGCGTTGGAGAGTCGGTCTGTTTGTCAAGCGTTTGTGAGTTCGCAAATAGGACGCACTAGCGCTTGCTTTTATTCGAAGCATACTAACCGCACAACCACGCTCTTCCTTGCTGCGCCGCGCGCGGCCGCGTAGCTACCATATGACGTCATAACAGCTGCAAAAGCGAAGGCTCAACTCGTGCGCTCGCTTGCGGCCGCGTAACTACATAGCCGGGTCTCAGCTCGTGCGCTCGCCTGCATGAGTTGTTTCTTCGTCTAGCCGAACCAAATATAGCCAAGCAAAAGCAGTTCACCAGGCTAAACAGTGGTTCAACAACTACAATAAAGGCTGGTATGCTTCGCATCCTGGGCTTAACCTTAGCTAAGCCACAGCCATTTTTTTGTCCACGTATATTGACCGCGGTGTGCGAGTGATTCGAGTTTACTTCCGCTGACGTCCCTGCCGTGGCAGTCAAGTCTACCAAGAAAAAAGTGGCTCCTGTCCTTTGTCTAAACGACGTTCTTTAATTTTTTTTTGTCATGCCTTATAGCAAACGCACTTCATGTATGGATTTCGTACGTGCTCCGTTTATTGTGTACCCGCCGCGGTTGCCCAGGGGCTGTGGTGTTGGGCTGCTGAGCACGAAGTCGCGGGATCGAATCCCGGCCACGGCGGCCGCATTTCGATGGAGGCGAAAACACCGGTGTACTTAGATTTAGGTGCACGTTAAACAACCCCACGTGGCCAAAATTTCCGGAGTCCTCCACTACGGCGGGCCTCATAATCAGAAAGTGGCTTTGGCACGTAAAACCTCATAATTTATTTTTTTTTATTGTGTGCCTGAAAAAGGAAATTGATTTGTATATACCACGATTAGCTGCAGTAGAAAAAGGGGCGGGCGATTGTGACCATGGTCATTTCATTTCACGCTCGCTTAAATTTAGCGGAAGTGACGTAGTCGGAGCCCTACAAGCCATAGAGTTCCTCACTATAACACCTAGAGGGAGATCTGGCGCCACCGTCTATGGGAGTTTCTTAAGGGGCGCTTTGCCGTCATGGGATTGACGGTATATGTGTCTGCGAGGCTTGTGCTGGCTGCATGGTGTTGTAAGAGGCTTCTTCTAAAACGTTGATATGGCTACACAAATAACGCGTTCTTAAAGAAATCTTCATAAAGTGTTTCCATTCACGCAAATTGCATCTTTACTCACCTACAATGCATGACTTAGGGAAGAAAAGTAAGAATAGACGACAAACTGTTTCAAAGCGAGCGCGAATCTTGTCGTCTGTTCTCCAACTTTAGTAGCCCGCTGATACTTTTTACGTATATATATTTGTACATGCAATAACAAGTTCTTATAGTTAAACAATACATGTTTTTGTTTAAGAATAAAGCTAAAGCAGCCTTTTACTTGCAGTTTTAGTAGAAAATGAATCATTGTGACAGACGAAACGGTGCTTGCCTGGCTCTCCGAGAACGATGCCATTCCGAAGTCACAATATACCGGCATTCTCATGCATACCGCAGCGCAGCAGTGCCAGATTTCCCTCTAGGTAATATAGTGAGAAACTCTATGCTACCTTTGTTATAGCGCAAGCTTGACACGGACAACAGAAGGCACATCTGACACACACAACGCTGTGTGTGTGTCAGATGTGCCTTCTGTTGTGCGTGTCAAGCTTGCCCTATAACAAAATAAGATATGCCGTACCAACAAGCCCCTATTGCTATCCTCATCTATGTTACCAAGCTTTGTAGAGTGCGAAAGACACAGCAACATCGATAGCTCAATCTAGTCTCAGCTGATCAGGCTCCGCTTTGATGCAGCGAATCTGTAGCACTCCCTGAGCTTTGAAGCACCCCAGTGCGTGGCGTGGCTTCAGGTTGTCATAAACACAGAGACATCGAAGCCTGGCAGAGTATAGGTTGCGTCAGGCGCACAACAAAGTTAAAAAATAATAATAATAATAGCCATACTTCGAGGTAATTGCGAAGGTAAACCACGACTTGGATGAAAATAAAATTTTAGGGCGGACGTTATTGGAAACATCGTATGCCCTAATTGATGGCGCGGGCGTGCGCTACGAGTCTGAGGGAACTTAATTCGCAGCTGAGATCTCTGTGTGACATGAAGCCGCGCTGTTATCGCACGGGAAGTGCAGGGGGTTCGAACCGCTCTCTCCACCAGGGTCAGGGCGCTCGCGCCGAGTGCCGGGAGCCGGCGCGGCTGGTGCCCTGCAGCCGAGAGCACGTCAAGCGGCGCTGGTTCTACCCGGCCAACGGCAGCTGCGTCGAGTGGGGCTTCCCGGAGGGCAGCTGCGTCAACATTGGGCTGCGCCTCTTCCAGAGCATGCAGCAGTGCCTGCTCGACTGCGTGCAGCACAACGCGCCCGGCTGCCGGGAGTACCCCGTAGGCCAGCGATGCGGCGAGTACCAGGCACGTGTCGATGAACGCCGCGGGGACTTTCCCCCAGGTGGCGCTGCGCGCGCATTCTTCCTTTTATATGTATGCGTTCACTTTACTTTCGCTGTCAAAGTTGTTATATAGAAGGAACTTGGCTGAGCCTTTTTTTTTTGCTTCTTGTTGACTTTCTTAGTACTTTTGGTGCAATGGAGTTGGATGTCGTGCATGATTTTTGCAACTACTTTAATGCATTGGGCCTTAGTAAAGCTCGACCAGAAGGCTTTCGGCCATGTGGGCGAGAAGCTCGGCAGAGGAGCTTTAAGACTCCCGGCCGCGCAAGCAACGCAAGTGGGCTCTGCCCACTGGCAGATCCAGAAAAAAAGGGGGCGTGGGCTTACTGTGGTATCCTGAATATAAATTTCACTTAACCGTTGGAAATTCGTTCCCGAAACAAGGAACAAAACGTTGCAAGGAACTAATAACTACAGGTTTCTATCCGAGGCTTTTATTATGCCTTGCAGTCAACGAAGCAAGAATGAAAATAGGCCTTCGGCGAGACAACAAAAGTTTCCGACTCTGGTGTTTCGACCCACTGCGCACAGCATGCGTAAACTCGGACGTGCCTCTCTTGGAGTTATTGTAGTACTTCCGGTACTGCTACAGTAATTCGCAGTTTATTGCATTACTCTACGTAGAGTGTGTTCACTTTACATCAGCTGCGCTGGTTCTGGCTCTCAGATAGGCTGATTGCCTATCCTGCCCTCTTGCGTTATGTGGCCTTCTATCAGGAATGCCATACGTTGAAGGTGGAGGTCTTTCTTTTCACTGTTGCAGGTCAACTTCCCGGTATTCTCTGCCGTGAACAAGAACGGACATTTCGAGTGCCTGACGGTGGACCCAGCGGAAAAGCTCTGTCTGCTAGGTTCCAACATGTTCCACAGCTACCGGACATGCGCCCGCGCTTGCCTCATTTCGTGATAAAGCTTTCTTTTTCGAATTTCGTCAGTAACAGTGAACGCAAGTGTCATTTTGTGTGTATTGCTCGTTTGTGTTTCAAGTATATGTGTACGATCAGTGAAGTTTACGAAACGAATATGAATATTAAAGAAAGTAAGGGCTTTGATTTGAATACCTAATATTTTTCTGCTTTTAAGTGTATATGGAGATGGAAGGTGACGAAGCAAGTCTGTGAAGGTTTAAAACGAACAGGGTTTTTCTGTTATAAGAAAATGATTACTGGAAATCCCGCTTCGCAATATTGGCCTTAATTTATCAGTGCCCGTGATCCTGTCATTTGCAGCCTTTATTATTGGGTTCAGTCACAGAAATGTTTGCTTGGCAATACAAATTACCCAATTGAAACAAATCAATTACCACGTTAGACTGATCGTCCCCCTTCACCACCATAGCTTTCTTGTCATAATTAGATTTTTTATATGCCCGTACTTGTTCTCATTGCTTTTTTCCCACAAAGAAAAATTTCGATTTTTCAGCTCCAACTTTCAAACGAACTCTCTTGTTTTTATGCACCTAATTTAACCACCTAACGCATGGCCAATCTCCCACTACAGGCATACGCAACAGTGAGGACGACGACGACAACAGCAACAAAAAGTAAACGTTCTCCAAAGTTTCTCGTTGGCTTACATGTACTTGAAGGAGCGGGTGGACTGTGTGTGTGGCTCTTATTAAAGTCTAGTACATTCGGTCTTAATCGAATAAACCGCCGTGGTTGCGAGGTTGCGCGATCGGGATCGATGTCATGGGATCGAATCCCGGCCACGGTGGCCGCATTTCGATGGCGACGAAATGCAAAACACGCGTGTACTTGCATTTAGGTGCACGTTAAAGAACCCCAGGTAGTCCAAATTTTCGAAGCCTTCCTTTACGGCATGCCTCATAATCAGATCGTGGTTTTGGCACGTAAAACCCCATTATTTAATTTTAATTAAACGAATGTCGAAGGAAATTTAATATTGTCAAGTGAAATACTATTAAGGACAAAAGTATTCGATACGCATATGAATATTCGCCCGCTCCTGGTGTCGAGAGTTCTTGCAGAAACCTTTGTCACTCATTTTTATCGTTTGCGGCATAGCATTGACTCGAGGGGCCAAGTACTCGTAGCGCTATGCGAAAAACATTCTTTGTGCGCTTACTGTTCGCACGAAGAAACCAATTGGTGGATTAGTAGCCACCGAGGGAACCAGGATTTGTTTATGGCACTCGGACTCTTGGAAGGAGTATACGCCTCAGTGCCCAAGCGAAGTAGTCGCAGTAGACTGGGATCACGAGAAGAAAAATCTGCAGAACAAAAATGACGGAATAAGAACCGATTTGACAGGCACTCGCAAGTAAAAAATGGGCAGTGAGATAATATGTGTAACGTACTGACTTCAAATTTCCTCGTATAGTGATGTGATGATGTGATATCCTCGAATGCATTTCTTCCTTCGGCACTCGTTGGGCTAGACCTGTACTAGAGTTACCTGTCCTACACGACGGGCTCAGATCTACTGCTTCCCGCCAACCTCGAGTAAAAACAATCAATCACGTTTGTTCCTTCAACCCACAATGCGGTCCTGCCATACCTTAACGATACGGCGATTGTAATTTATTCGATCGTACGTTAGCGACGGAACTGCTTGGTTAGGAATTTCAAAATACGTGACAGCGTGCAGAATCAATTAATCTTATATCAAAATGTTTTAATGAATTACTCTATCTTGGTTTCAGGCAGTAGGATATTCTAGCTTGAGCTGCTTTGAGAACGCCGGGCTTTTTCTAGATGTAGCTAATCCAATGTCCGCCTCTCTGCGTGAAATTTTAACCGAATTTCGCTTCGCTGCCTTAACTAGAACGCTTAAATTTCCCTCGTATTTCTCCTCTTTTTTTTTGTTGTCTCTTTCCCAACTAGGCAAGCTTGCTTATGCAACCACGCGCCGATCTTAGAGTGCACGAAAAAAGAAGAACATAAAAGAGACACGTGTTCGTTTCATTACCTCATCTGGCGCGAGAGCTTAAACTTAAGCTTCACGAGGCTCCTATTCGCCTGTGCTTTCTGCGTAGGTTTTACTAATGAAAACGTTCACCTCTTTGCGTAACATTACTTTAAATCAGTCTTGACGTCTCTGCCATGCTTGAGAGTCAATCTAGCGCAAATACCGTAGTTTCTTTAATCTAGATGCGCCGCTTAATCTACGCATTTCTTTTGCTTTGCTTTTGTATTCTCAACAAAGAATGCATTAAAGAAAAAGAAAGTACACGGATGAGAACACCCACCTTTGTTCACCAACGTAGAGGCAGTCGAGGTTTGAGCGGACGTCGCGGTGAAGTTTAAAATTCGAGGCCATGAACGAGTGATAGGTTGTAAAATACTCGAGCGGGAATTTAAGCATTGTTGAACAAAGCAGTGCAGAGATTTAGGCAGCGGCAGCCATCACAATGTAACCTCGTCGACCGTAACCTTTGTTACGATTGAAGTGACTTCGGAAATTTTAATTTTGCAAGCAAGTGCAGGGGCATCAGAAGTGCTTGGCCGCTGAGGAAAGAAAGTAGGGGGGGGGATGCAAAGGGCCGGAAGAGCGGTCTCTTGCTCTTAGCTTAGTTTCCTGGCAGTGCATCAGCAGTGACAACCATCACGATGTTTGGGTTCGGATGCCCTCTTTCCTCATCTGTTGCTCCGGAGCGAACGATCGAACGACATATCATGCTGTAACTGTGTAATAGTGTTGTATAGAAACTATTCCCATCCACCCCGATTTTGCCATCACGGACATTAAGAGAAAAAAAATCCGGTAGATTTAACGCACTTGTAATCTAAGTTAAGCGAAGCCTTCTCAAATTGTTTCAATTAAATGCTATGCATAAAGAAACACGATGCTCCCAATTTTACACCTGTTGTTTGAATGAAAAAACAGGTTCATGTGGTCTCATGGTGGGCTCATTAATGCAGCGATCACTTGCAGACTAATGTGACTTTTCGTGAGTGTTGAGTAATACATTGTGACCATAGGCGCGTGTACAGGGAACTATGAAACAGCGATGCATATTTAACGCTGTAACGCTTCTGATCAAACACTTGACCAACGAATCGACCTAATTAACTGACCCACGTGATCGTGGAGATTTCCCGCTGAATGAATCTGGCTAGGTGTCCGTTGACGTTTGTGTGTTCTTGATGAGTAATGTTAGAGACAGGAAGAGAGCGGTGTGTATCAGAGAGCAAACGGGGATAGCCGATGTTCTGACATTAAGAGAAAAAAATGGAGCTGGGCAGGACAAGTAATGCATAAATTAGGTGAACGGGGGACCATTAGAGTGACAGAATGGGTGCCAGGAGAAGGGAAGTGCAGTCAAAGACGGCGGAAAACTAGGTAGGGTGATGAAATTAGGAAATTCGCAGGCGCAGGTAGGAATCGGTTGGCGCAGTACAGGAGTAACTGGAGATCGCCGGGAGAGGCCTTCGTCCTGCAGTGGACCTGAAATAAGCTGCTGCTGCTGATGACGATGGTGATGCTTTCCCTTTCTGCAACACATCAGTGCAAGAAGACCACCCCGCTGCGTCTACTCTGTGAGACGCCGAACCCGGAGGAAGAGGAACAGAAGGTGTAGTTACTCATGATACAGTTGAGAAAATGTAATTCGACAGCCTTGTCAGGATTACGAAGGTTGCACTTCTTGAGCGATCGGCTTGCATTACAAACGATATCACAATCCTTGTGAAGACACACATCGCTCACTGGTGTAAGGACGCGCCCCCAACAGGTCACTACCTTTGATAACGCAGTCTCCGGGAAATACCTCGTTCTGATGACATTCTCTCCGTGATCGGCCCATTTTGCTGATTACATTCTCTCTGCGAGCGGCCCGGTTTTGAATTTGTCATTTCTGGAATCAGCGCAGTTTATTAGTACATTGATTAACGCTTACGATCGGACTATTTGGAATCGTACGTTAGAATACAGCGCTGCAGAGTTTTAAGTGAACACGATCACCGACGATGAAGCACTAATACAATGACGCGGGCGGAGCGCTTCATCGTCTGAGTTCGGGTTAACGTTGCGTGTCTGTCTTAATTCTGCAGCACTGTGTCCTAATTATTTACTATTGCACTTTATTCTTGGTCGGCCCTCTTTCACGGTAAGAAACCGGCCGACGGACGGGCAGGAAACCCGTGGGGAAGCCTGAGCATAGGCAAGGAAAGCTTCGCTCCACCGGGAGGCACCTACGTCTACATCTACCTGAAGCCCTTGCTTCGGCGACTCTTCGCGTAGCACATCCGGGCGACTTCCCTGCCGTGACGCGTCACCAGCGATGACGGCAACTACAAGGAACCGCTTGCACAACGAAGTTAATCCCTCTCGCCTTAAAAGGGAGCTAGAAAGAAATTAAATAAGTTTGGTTAGCTGAACATATTACCGCTAAATGGACGTTACAAAGAACGCCATGTACACAGGGCAGACGTTGGGTCTGCGCGTAGACTTATAGAAGAGACGTGGGCTTAGATTTGCGGAAAAATGGCACCTGCCGATTGATGTAAGAGGCGCGCGCACACTCGCTGAGGATGTACTTGTAGATTGGTCTTATGGAAATTTACGTGCTCCTTTCGAAAAAAAAAAAACGAGAACGCAAGAAAAGCAAGTAACAACGAAAAGAAGGAACAACATTCCACGTTAGTCGAAAATGTCGTCCTTGGGAGTCAAATATCTTCTACTGCCAAACTTACGGAAGCATTGACGTCACTGTGCGATGCCCCAGATTCTGACGCCTTTTCGAATATTCGCTTCCTTCCATTTCACCCTATTACGCCTGGAGCAATCCGAAAAAAAAAAAATTCATTCACTCATTCTTACTCGAAGCTAGAGTATGCACATAATGCTGAATTTTATTTTCTTTGTAGCGCAATTCACTCTTAATCTTGCGCGAATACCCGAATGTGACAAATCGTCGTCTACAGATTGTGATCCCGTCAAAGGAAATATGACCGCGTGGCGTAAGCCAAATTGTGCCGTTACTTTATTTCCTAATGTGCCAAACACGTTCTGACAGAGGGAAGTAGAAAGCAACTCTGAAGAAGTCAGTAAAACGGCAGCAAGTACGGTAGCATGCAGCCTAAAAACGACAATGACGACGACCATGTCGACACTAACGACGACAACGGTATGGCACCCGCATCCGGATAACCTCTGACTTGAAATAAACAAGCTAACCAATCCCAAGAAACCTATTGCACAACGACCGAAACAATACAGTACAAGCTTTAGTATTACAGGGACCTCCGACTTTCCACGACAAGGGCATGGTAATGACAATGAAAGCGCCAGACTCGCGCTGTTCTCTAAGCGAGCTTCTATACAAAAAAAAAAAAAAAGCTCAGTACATTTCTACTCTGGAAAGAAGGATGACCAACGAAGCTGTCCATGTGGGCCCCTAATGGCGAACTGCACCTCCGCCGAGGGTCAGCCCGGTATTGTACTCTCTTCGGTATTTTTTTTCTACACGCGGACACGGTAGTGGGGAAAGTAGTCCTTAACAGTTTCGTTGTAAAAACTAAATTGTAGCGTTCTACGCGCCAAAGCCACAGTACGATCATGAGGCACGGTGTAGTGTGGGACCCCGGATTATTTTGACCACCTGGGGTACTTAAACGTGTACCCAATGCACGGCACACAGGCGTTTTTAAGCATGAAATGATTTTAGCATGCTCTTAGCGCCTATAGTGGGCGACCTTCGAGTGACCTTGAACCAAAAGCCAGGGCAGAGCCGTTCTTCGGACGATATCCGGGCAAAGGAGAACATCCGGGGAAGTTGCGAGAAAACAACGAGATCATCCGGGCAGCCAGTCAAGACCGCATTGCCTACGCTAGTTACTTGCCAAAACAAGTTACAAAAAATATTGCTTCGGAGTTCTTCCAAATGTTTGTTCACAATATCACTCAAGCTGTAACTTCTAGTAGGCTGAAGTTTGATTTGTCATTTCCAATAGCGACGTTCAAAAGGCAGATACAGAGCACTATACACTTGATCCTCATCTTTGGGTGCTGAGACAGAGTTGCCTGCGCTATTTTCAATGCCAGCGGTGCGTGTGGTCCGCGGAGCGTCCGGCACGCTGGCAGTGCCGGTAACGTCTAGCAGCGTCCAGCAGCGTCCAAGTCGGTAGCGCCCATAAAGCCTACATGTTTTAGCGTCCGGCGCGCTGCGGATGGACTGTTCGACCGCCCAGACGTGCAATGAAGCTCTGTCTGTGACAGGAAACTATTTCGTCATATGGACCATTGCCCAATATGGCGTGGTCCGGTGGGGTGTGCCGTCACGCACATGCACGACACCCATTTTAATATAGTGACTAGTATCATCTCCAACAAATCTGTTCTGCCGGTAGCCATTTCATGCTTGCATATACTCTCGATTACGGGAGAGCTTTTTGCATTTCGCCCCCACCGAAATGTGGTTGTCGCGGCCGGGATTTGATCCCGCGACCTAGTGCTTAGCAGTGCAACACCGTAACCGCTAACCGTGCACCGTGGCGGGTGAGCTTCTATCGACAAGGGCGAGGAGGAAAAAAAATTGATTATTTAAAGCGTTCAACATCATCAAGGAAAACGTTCCTAACTTTCACACGATGGTGGACACCTGCACCGTGATGTTGGTGGAAGAAAGTGGACGTTTCAGGACAACTTTCCGGGGCACATTGTTTGTTACGATTTTTTTGGTTGATAGTTTGATGGGGATCTAATTCCCAAGCGACACCTGTAGGTTTAAGCGTCCGCAAGAATGAGGACAACCCTCCGCCCCCCCCCCCGCCCCCTACACACACACACACACACACACGCACACCGCACGCACACGCAAAAAATGGGGAGGGGGCGAAGTTTGACTTTCTGTAGCCTTGTTTTCGGTTTTGATCTATGAAGTCATTATTATTGTAATTTCTGCCATCATCATATTTTAATCGCGCGATGCATGGGCAGAACTGAAGCGCAGCGTGTGAACCGTAGGCTTCAAAATAAGAACGTTCTAACTAGCATTACAGCGGCTGGAGGCGCCGTTCTCGGGCTTCACCTTAAAAACCACTTGCAATGCTGCCATATACACTCCATTCGTACCCAGCGGACTAGCGACTTAAAGTCGTTGCTTGCGCCACGCAAGCGAAATGTGGTTGACGTGGTGTGTGATTTCATTCAGGCAACAAAATTTAACCACGAAAATTATTACTTTCTTAGTCATGATCTATAATTTTTCAAAATTCCTTCTGTTTAAGTTGTTAAATGAATTTTCTTTTATTTGTTTTACACGTAATCGGGACCATTAAGCATAGCTCACTTCTGATCAATTACACACTATACTCTCTTTACTTCCGTATTCAGAAATGGAACTTGAAGCTCATGCTCCACTTGATATAAATGACGCCTGGCGCGAACGCGCTGAAGACGCTCATTGCGTTTCTTTTGGTGCGTTGACGACAGGCGTCGTTTAAATCAAGTCAAGCATGGGCTTCAAATTAAGATGCATTTCTGAACACGGGGGTTAGTCGCACTTTTACATGTTCAAGATCATTTTTCTCTGAAGTCATTGCCT
This sequence comes from Dermacentor albipictus, assembly GCF_038994185.2. Taxonomy (NCBI): domain Eukaryota; kingdom Metazoa; phylum Arthropoda; class Arachnida; order Ixodida; family Ixodidae; genus Dermacentor; species Dermacentor albipictus. The sequence continues at coordinate 342,791,415 of NC_091821.1, forward strand.
GCGCGCGAAAGCACCCTCGATTGTGGGTGCCTGCCACGAATGATCGTCAGCGCGTGCCCAGCAGCCAGGCGCGTGCTATACGCGAGCGGCAAAGAATACCGAGAGAGAAGCTTCGCCATGCGAGTCACGTTCGAACCGCGTCTCAGACCTTCGTCGACCGAGCTGTCCTCCCTCCGGGACGCTCGCATAGAGAAAGAAAACGCTCGCTCCTCGTCGATCGCCTCGTCCCTGCAGGACGCGGCGTCCATCAAGGCGGCGTCGCCCGACGGCAGCGGCGTTGAGCTCGCCGCAGGGCCCGCGGACTCCGACGTCGGCTACCGGCCCCGGCGCTCGTTCCTGCAGCTCTCGCTGGCTGCCGCGGTGGGAATTTTCGCGCTCTTGGCCACCGCGGCCTTCGCCTTCAGCGTGCTGTTGGCCGGCTTGGCCACCTTCCTGGAAGACGAAACGGGCAACGCCAGCACACTCGACGCCGGCGACCGTGCCGTCGTCGTGAGCGGCGAGCGGGAGGTTGGGCCTGCCCCGAAACCGCACATCAAGTATGGCTTCGAGGACGAGCCCGTACACTGGGGAGAGAGTGGGGGCGAAGGACTCGATCTCGGCGCTAATCCGGAAAAGGTGGTGGTGCGTTTGGTGTTCCGGGGCCGTTGACACCATATGCGTCGCGCTATAACGAAAAGTCTATATACGCGCACCAACAGATAAGGAGAACGCACTGATGCGTTTTCTCTCGCTCGTGTTTTTGTGCCTGTACGAGATGTCCATTCTCCACAACAGAATTAGCTAGACCAGTTTGTGACCTTTATACAACTCGGTGAACATTTTTTAGCATTGTTTTGATTTACCGGTAATAGTCCTAGCGTTGAAAAGCAAGGTCTATAACCATAAACGTGCGCATATGCATAGAGGAACCATGTATAGACTTAGTGGGAGGGAGGGGGGGGAAAGGGAATATGGTGGCCGTAGCTCTAGGCAGCGCTCCCCGCCTCTCGGCGCCCTAACCGCCTCACGTTAGCTCTACGCTGAAAAGCTGCCGAGCGTCGTCGCTGAAAGCACCAGTCCGTGATTACAGCCATGATTCGTGATTATCAACATGGTCTCTGCAGCCAGATCCTCGGTGCGGCCAGTTCCGGTTTTCCTTCTGCAGCGAGCGTAAGGGTGGTGCGTACTTTGATCCGACGCTGGCCTCTTGTCTACCGGTCTCGGCCGAAATTGTCTACGTGTGCAACCGGAGCCCCAACCGGTTCTCTTCGCTGCACAAGTGCCGTCGCAGCTGTGTGGAGACCGCACGGCCGCATAGGCGGTGCATGGCGACGCCGGAGTTCTCGCACTGCAGCAGGTGAGACATCCTTGGAAGTAGTTTCGCACGCGTAATGCCTAAATGCACTTGTTGAAGTGGCTCCAGAACACGTTCGGTCGAAACTGCGTTTCGGTGCGAGAGACTAGAAAATTTCGAAGGCTCCCCTTTGGCACTCGTGTTAAACATTTCGAAGAGGCTCACACTACATAGCGGTAAAGAACCAAATTTTAATGCGAAAGCATTCTACCAGAACGGAGCGGGACACCAGCGATATCTCGCTAAAGGTCCCAAGCGAAACTTTAGCATGTCTTACTCTATTGTCATCGCGCGAAAAGACGCGGACGTACGACACGAGTGATGGCTGGCTGGTTGCCTTGCACACTCTTTGGCACAACTAACTAGCCACTGCCGACCGTCATCATCAGCAGCTCAACAGAATCCACTCGGACGCGATGAAACGTACCATAAAGTCCAAAAAGAGACAAATAACGAAAAAAAGAAAATTTCTGTAATCGAGAGTAGATGCAAGCATGAAATGGCTATCGGCAAAGCAGATGGGTTGGAAATGATACTAGCCACAATCTTACAAAAATATAGGGTTTTGCGTGCCAAAACTACTGATTATGAGGCATGCCGTAGTGGTGGACTCCGGAAATTTTCACCGCCTGGGGTTCTTTAACGTGCACCTAAATCTAAGTGCACGGGTGTTTTCGCCCCCATCGAAATGCGGCCACCGTGGCCTGGAATCGATCCCGCGACCTCGCGCTCAGCAGCCCAGCACCTTAGCCACTCAGCAACCACGGTGGGTACTAGCCGCAATATTAAAATCAGTGTAGTGCACGTTCGCAACGGCACACCACTCCACACTACACCATATCACGCCATATTGTGCACTGGTCCGCATGGACGCAATAGGTTCCTGCCACAGACAGAGTCTCATTGCACGTATATCGTCTCGGTCAAACAGTCATTCGCGGTGCTCCGGACGTTACTAGGTATCCTACACGCAAGCTGCTTGCATGTAGGCTCCCTACACGCTATCAGCTTGGAAGCTGCCGGACACTCTGCCGGCGCGCCGAACGCTCCGCAAAACTCACGCATCGCTGGCGTTGAAAAGAGCGCAGGTAACTCTGCCTCAGCGACAAAAGATGGCAGTCAAGTATCTAGTGACCTGCATCTGCCTTTTGAACGTTGCTATTGGAAACGAGAAAAAAAACTTCAGCGCACTAGAAGTCACAGCTTGAGTGATATTGTGAACAAACATTTGGGAGAACTCGAAAGCAATACTCTTGTAACTTGTTTGGGAAGTTATTAGCGTATGTAATATGATCTTGACTGGTTGCCCGGATGATCTTGTTCTCAGCTTGGCCGGATGTTCTCCTTTGGGTGCCCGGATAATGGCTCTAACTTTTGGCTCAAAGTCACTTGAAGGTCACCGACAACCGTAGCTAAAAGCAACTTATGCTTAAATTGATGCCGTAATGAAATTAACGCACGAGTATGAAGCTTCGCACCCTGTGGGATGCACATTTATGTGTCACCAGAATATGCGTTTTCCATGGCGGATTTAGATTCAATCATGATCAGCAACCCAGTTGCAGGACTGGGGTCACGTGATGCTAGCGTCAATAGTTTTTCTTTTAAACGTCCTCGGTGATGTGGGATAAAATTGTTCCACGATGCTAAAAGGTTTTTTGTAACGAATTACCTAGGCGGCGCATAGTAATGATTTCCTACAACTGGCCTAGCACCTCATTTTGCAGCGAAAAGCGCATGCCGCACTTTGTCACATTGCCTCCGAAATCTTGGGCACTGCTTCACTGCTCTGCACTATAGTCTCTCTGTTTATGGCTCCCGTAACCAGGGACGCTAACACCCGGTACCATCAGGGTGGTAGTGGAAAGTTTGAGCAGGTGTGGGGAAATACTTCTGCCTTTCCGATTGATAGAAATGTTTGTTGAAAACCGGGTGTTTGTAGGTTGCCACGACAGTGGCAACATACGACAGTCAGTGTGGCTTATTAGAATGACGGGGAGCAGGGGGTATCAGGGAGGGGTTGAGAATGGAGGAGCTTGAAGCACGATCATTGCCGTAAATTGTTCTGTGCAGGGAGTTAACGAGCAGCATGTGGTTCTCGAACGGCACCAATTGCGAGGAGTGGCGCTTCCCGCAGGGCCTGTGCCCGGCCCGGGGCAGCTCGGTCTTCGCGAGCGCTCGTCAGTGCCGCGAAACCTGCCTGCGGCCGCGGGACAAGCTGCAGTGCTGTCACGAGCCCAAGCCGCACGTCTGCGCTTTCGGGCAGCTCAAGTACCCGTATTTTGCCGCGGTCGGGTACGACGGGTGCTTCAGGTGAGTCACATCTGCAGGGACGCGCCCGAAGCCTGGCGGACCACTGCGCCGAAAATGCGCTTCGTGGAGCTCTAGCTTCAGCGCGCGGACTCTGTGTTTCGCAGGTGCCTCGAGGCGACCGCGAGTACGCTGTTGGGCTACCAGTGCTTAATCGGCGCTAACAAATTCGACACGATAGACGCATGCAACAGCACCTGCGTCGACCACGACAACCGCGAGTGAAGAAGTCGTCGAATGCGGTGAATTCTCTTTGTCCGCGTGTTCAACATTTTTTTTTCTCTCCTCGTCGACGTGCCTCGTTGTTTGCACGATGAGGAGCAGATTTAATAAACAATTTTTGTTGCATAAACGGCCTCTGCATACTCGGTGCTCGAGTAGAGTTGCAGGATATAGCTGCGTTCTTGCATTGAGGGTACACGGCCCACGAGCACACGCTACACCCAGTTAAAGAGATAAAATGATGCGAACATGCGCCCAAAGCTTCGGAAGACCTACAACCTCGTAGGAGATCACCGGCTGTGGGACAACAAAAACGCAGGCTACGGAACCAGCAGCGCTGACACCGTGGTCCCATCACTCAGGCGGGATGCGGCGGCGGCCGCAAATCCGCGGAATCTGCATTTTGAAGGTAACATGGACGGCCCAGAGGAAGCCAGCGAGGCCGCCTGCGGCTCGGGCGTTAGGAGCTTGGCATAGGACGTTCCAGGCCCCATTTTATCCGTGATAAAAGAACAGGCCAAGTCAATGCTCGCAACTAAGGAGCTTTAAGACAAGAGTTCAAGTGTTAGAAGTCTTCCGGAATGACACCATGAATCTTCGCAATCCAGGATATCCAGCACACATGCAGAGAAGCGTGGACCGGCCGCCCCAAGTTGCGTTGACGGCTAGCAAGGAGCTCGCCAACGCTCCTTCGACGCGTCGCGTGCCCTGGGATGCGCCCGAGTCAAAGACGTGGACTCTGAAACCCAAGCCACGGCGGTACAGAGACGGGTCGTTGATGAGAGGGGTGTGCGGCCGCGTGAGAGTCAAAAGTGCGGGTGTCGGCAGCGAACTCAGTCGGGGCGTCGTTACCAAGCCTACTACGATTGCTAGTCTTTCGCACAAGGGGGACACAGCGTCCGCCATCTCGGAGAGTGACAAGCAGGACAGTGGGTTTAATTCCGACTGCCGGGACCACGGTTCGCGCGAGGCCACGCTCTCGCCCAAAGACGAGTTGCTGGCGTTGCTGGACATCATCGGCGAGCTGCAGCGTGCGGCTCCAGGAGCGCCTGCGCGAGATGGAGAAGCCGGAGGGTTTGGACTTGGTTTTACGAGGCGGTGACAGTAGCTGCAGCGACGTTCTGGAGTTCCACGAAAAGGAACTCCAGGCGCGGCTCAGCGAGAGGGAGTTCGAGCGAACCAAGCACAGGCTGCAGGTGCGCCAGCTGAAAGCGACCATCCACTGCATGGAAGGCGAGCGGATCCCCTGCGAAGAGGCGCTGCAGGCCTCGCACTCCCAGAGGAAGGAGCTCGAGAAGAGGAAGGTGCTGTACATCGGTCCGTTGCAGCCTTTCACTAATTCATTAGTATTTCGTGGGGATCTTTGCGCAAACAGACGGGGCGTACGGTATCCTATGGTTCCACCGAGAAACAATAGTTTGTAAATCAAGCATTGTATTTATTTAACGTTGAGAACGTTGTTTGATATGTATGAAGAGTGCAAGGATTACATAAATTTAAATAGTATGTTGCTGTTTTTAACGTCCCGAAACTGCGCTGAAGTCTATGAGGAAGGCCGCGCGGCCTCTGCTTTACCTTAGACCAACGCGCACTTAAAGAATTAACGGCACACGAGCGTTTTGGCGTTCCGCCCACAACAGATAGCAGTCGCCATGCACAGGCCTTCAATCAGTGAGATGTTCAACAGCGCAACGCCTTAGCCACTAATAGGCACTAAGCCACGCACGGAGAGAGTTTGGCGGGTGGGGAGGGGGGAGAGGTATAATTTGTTATCAATTTTTTGTACCCAGTTAAAAGTGATTATCATGGGCAATGTAATCGAAGTGCCGAGTTTTATGGCAGTATTGTGAACTGTGTTCTTAGAGCGCAGCTCTTAGGCGCCCGTTCCTGGGTTGAGCGTCGGCGTCGGCGTGACCGAGCGACCGTGCTCGTGCCACTGCTAGCGCGTTCGTCGTCGCCTTCTTCTGCAGCTGGCTCTGATATCGCTTACCGTGCGAGCGTTGCCATATTTCCCCTCCCTCTGCGAAGGCACTGACGGTACTGGCCCACTGCCAATCGGTGCGGTGACTTCGGTCTCAAATTCTTTGTTTCAATATGTCGCGAAATGAAAACACATATAAAGCTGCCCTCCAATTTTCATTAGGGAGTGTCGCAATAATCAGACATTTTACAGCGAAGCTGTATACCTTTACCCTCCAAGAAAATTTTCGTGTTGTAAGCAAAAAACAAAAACAAAAAACGCCCCATACGTGGGTCGATCCCAGATACAGTGCAATACCGGCCCGACCTGCGGCGGAGGTGAAGCAGGGGTCAAGCACTCCCCATACGTGGGCCAATCCCGAAGATAGTGCGATGCCGGGCCGACATTCGGCATTTATTCGGCAATAGCTCACAAAACCTCCTGTATTGCTGAATCCAACTCATACTGTACGTGGAAGTTGTGAAGAAGTTGGAGATATTCTTGACGACGACGATGGGCCAGAAGGTTGAGAGTAAAGAAGAGGGCTCACAAAATTATTTTAACTTAGACAATTGATTATTCATATCCGTAACAGTAGACACTTTATATCCCATTTCAAGATATTTATTTCATTTCACCCTACTCTATATAAAGAAAGTTTCTTCGCCGCCCGATTCACGACCGATCCCCCAAAGTGGGTTGCGCCATTTCACTGGGGAGCAAGAACAAGATGGCACCATAGCCTGTGTGTGTTTGTGCGTGCGACACCCCCCCTCACACACATTATATATATATATATATATATATATATATATATATATATATATATATACCCACCGTGGTGGCTTTGGAAATGTGGCGTTGCGCTGCTAAGCACGAGGTCGCGGGATCAAATGACGGTCTCAGCAGCCGCATTTTGATGGGGGCGAAATCCAAAAGCGTCCGCGTGCCGTGCATTGGGTGCAAGTTAAAGAAGCCGAGATTGTCAAAATTAATTCTGAGTCACCCACTGCGGTGTGCCTCATAACGAGATCGTAGTTTTGGCAAGTGAGACTCTCAAATTTTATTTTAGATTATATGATCAACAATAGGAGGCCAGTTTTGAACGGTTGCCAAATAGCCACAATGCCGAATAGTTTCGGCAAGTTACGCGCGTCTATACATTTCCATTGACGCTCAAATTCAACTGGGCACTGAAAACTGATTTCAGTGCCGCTATGTAGACGAAAATTTAGATAAAAAATTAGTGTGTGTCGTGCCTGCGACGCACTTTAACCGGCATCAGAACCGAGCTTAAACGAATTTCGCGAGACTGTTTGTGGCATAGCAAGTCACGAGCTTCATCTTTGTGTATCTTGATTCAGCAAGTATTTCATGCGGCTGCACCTATGTATAGATGATTTGGGCCGGGCACTTACGTCATCTTCTCATAAAGCCGTGTCCCTGCGATCACTGGTATGATCCGATCGTATCAAATGAATGGAATCTAAGGAAAGACATCGGTACTGAAAATACGTCGACGGTGTGTCGTTTCTACATGCTGGTCGTAGGCCCAACTCCCTTCTAACATGTACAGGATAAGACTAGTGAAACAAGCCCACTGCTGCATTGAAGAGTGATAGATTTATTCAAGGGATTAAAAAATGATTGCATACATCCAGTAATCAGCTATACACATTAGGAACCACATGACAAATTTACATTCGTCCGAGCTAATGTTAAGGTGTGTATATGTTGCTGTGAACGAATACACCAACCGACACGAACTATTAAACTAGCTATTATGGATAAACTGACTATCATGAAAGTATGCATCAGTGATGTGAAACTGCCGATGAGGACTTAATTACATCGCATGCACGGACTGAAATGGTTGAGAACAGTGACGTTATGGTGTAACCTAAGAAGTATACGTGAATGTGGTCTTCCATAAAAATGTGCCTGTTAACAGTTGTTCTCTGTTTCTGATGAATCGATGGATGCTGTTACTTCGCAGCGAAGTAAGTGCTTGTTATATACGTCATATTGGCATAGCGCCAATGCAGTGCGCAATGTATTTACAAAGAACGCACTATGACAGCAACAGCATGCGACAAAATGATCATGAACGTGTTCGACAACTTCGCAGTTGTATACAAGCTACTTTGACAACATTAACCTTGAGGAGCTACTGGCGGTGGTTGCCGTGACGTGTGGGAAAAATATTTCTGCCTCACGCTTTATTCCTCTCTGTAATGACTTCTATATTCATTTAAAACTACACTAACACTACTAAAACCACACCAAGTTTAGCTGCCTGTATAGCTTCCCGACTGTATGTAACAGTGGGTGAGGCCAAACTGGACGCTATGCGAAACGTGTCAATGGTGGGAATGGGAGCGACCAATGCGAGATCATTTGGAACCTACAAAATAAAAGCACATGCTGCACAGAGAGGATTTCGTAGGAATTAAAGGAACAATAAAGAAAAGAAAACTAGTTGTGTGTTATTAACAAATTGCGATCTCTAAAAACACACACAAACACACACACACAATAAGCCAATGTTACCACGATAGGAGGCACCGTTCACCGGAGAACACTCAAGAACATGGGTGGCGACGCTGCCCATATGTTCTCGCAGTAGCTCGCCGTGACGTAATTGATTCTGATGATGCATACTAGGTCCTATAGATAATTTTCTTTTCACCGTCATAAATGGACGACATTGTATTCTAAGCAACCGAAATGCTGAGTAGTAGATTTCGAGAACTTACGCTGCCCCACAGGGGCCAGCCAAAGTGCGACAAAATAATTTCGGAATCCATGATGCCACGCTGACGTTACCGCCGCTGGGCTTTTGGCGCGACGTGAAACAAAAGTAAAACTGAAGTTTGAATTTTTTAGAGCGCAGCTCTTTGGCGTCCGTTCCTGGGTTTCGCGTCGTCGTCGGCGTTGTCGTCGGCCTCGTAACCAGCTCCGCCCCCCTTTCATCCCCCCAGCGCTAGCAGCGACCGACTGATACCGCTGGATGCCGCTGACGCCGCTAGAGAGTCAAGATAACGTGACTGCATAGAACACCGTCGCCGCCATGCAGAAAGAGGAGGAAAGGGTCCCCCCCCCCCCCTGTTCTTGTGTGGCGGATAGGGTGCTCTTCAGTTGCCGACGCGCCGGTTATTTCACGTAGGCCCCGGCACGTCGACGAATACGTGACCACCTTCCCACGGCTAGATCTGGTTCTTAGCGCTGCGGAAGCGAGGGTATCATATTGTTTGTGTCGGCATCGGCGGCGTTGTCCCTGAAACCAACTCCGCAGCTGGGGTTGACTCACTATCGGCGTCAGCGGCATCAGTCAGTCGCTGCTATCTCTTCCCGCCTCCCTTTATCGTGTTGTCCGCTTGCTGCGCGCGCTTCTGCCCCCATCGTTTGCCGCTGGGTGTACACGCCGCCCCCCTCCCCCCTCTTCCTGCGAGTCTCCGGTTGTCAAAGCGCCGGCTCGAACTTAATTCCTTTCTTCGCTCCTCCTCCAATGCAACCCCTGTGCGGTGGCAATCAGAGAGCCAGATCGGTGGCGGCGGATCTGTATATGTGCACCGCCCGAGCCGAAATTGCCGCTGCTGTTCGCCCTGTGCGGTGGCAATCAGAGAGCCAGATCGGTGGCGGCGGATCTGTATATGTGCACCGCCCGAGCCGAAATTGCCGCTGCCGTTCGCCACTGCGAAATTATCTGCCAGTTCTTTCTGAGCCATGAGCGAGACGACCGATGGAAGTCCTCCGTCTGCTGCTGCTGCTGCTGCTGCTGAACGAGCTGCCAGAGCAGAGGCCCAGCGCCGTCGCCGTCAGAATCCAGAGGTGCGTGCCGCCGAAGCAGAAGCTTACCGTCGCCGCCGTCGAGATGATCCAGGAGTACGCGTCGCCGAAGCAGAGGCTAAGCGCCGTGGAGTCTTTGTTAAAGGAATACGTGTGAAAAATAAAAAAAAAATTCTGTGATAGCGCATACATGTGTTGCTCGATTTCTTTGCCTCAATCTATCGAAAAGGTGAAACAGCTTATTTGCTGCGCTCAAATTTCGCATTAGGAAGTAACGTAATCGTCGGTAATTTTTTTACTCTTCCAACTGTAATCAACCACCTACCGCAAAATTAACACAAATGAAGACTTGAAAAAAATACTTTATCAGTCTAGAAACAAGAAAGGGGCTGACAGATGGAATAGCACACTGTGGTATAAAGTTTGTAAACAGGGATAAGGTGCCTCAGACAGGCTGGCCAACGTTTCGATAGCAGGACCTATCTTCGTCAAAGGTGGCCTCGTCATCCTCGGCGTGTTAGTTTTAAAGGGTTAGTGCAGTGACGTCACGTGCGGGTGTTGTCGCTGGCGGCTGGTTTTAAAGAGAGATTACCAGAGGAAACAAGCGCTGTCGTCCGACGTCTGTGAGCTTTCATTCTCAAGACGAGGGGACAAGAGCGTGAGAGTGGGCACGCGGGGAGAAAAGAAAAGAAGTAGAAGCAGAAAAAGGGGGGGAAAAGGGAAAAAAAGAAAGAAAAAGGGGGTGGGGGAAGCCTGGGCGGCACCAAGACAGACAAAAAAAAAAGGGGGGGGGGTGGGGAGAGTGAAAGAAAAAGAAAGAGAAAAATGAAATTCTTAAGAAATACGGGGGCTTGGGAGCGTGTTGGGGATGCGAAACTAATTTAGTGTTTCTATGCAGTGCCCCTTCAAATATGCCGCACCGCTGGAAAATGGTTTAGATAGCAATTTCACGTTCGGTCTCGGATTATGTTCGTAATAAATGGCGCATGACATATTGGCAAAATCAACCTTTCAAGATTATCGTTTCTCATCTTCAAGAAGAAATGTTATAGAGGCACCGTTCCTCCCTTTTGGAATACTTTTCTTCATTCCTGATATTCTTTCTTGGGGTACCTCCTCTCTTAGGCGCGGTCGTATCAATGTTTACTCAGCCGTCCAGGAATTTGCTTGTTTCAAGTAAAATTTCCACGAGTTATCTGTAGATTGCTATCTCATTTCCCTTTTAATTTTTTTCACAAATGTTGCAATGCCTTTCAGACAGAAATAAACAGATTTTTAACACCATCTGATTCTTGGCCAATCGCTCACAGTGCATGTGCTCGCGCCACATTTAAAGGAAAACTAAAGTGCACCAATTACCGCTGTGGCTGTCGCCGCTGGTGGTCATTTTATTAGACATGGTTGGAACGTGGAGCGCTGGCGGATATCTGTACCGGTAGTTATAATCGGTGTTGTTCGACGAGTAGTCAGGCGCATCGCGCATCTGCTCTTTGCTGGCGTGGAATACATTGTAAAACTGTGCCGCTTTTGTTCGGCGACTTCTTTTTCGGCGCTCTTTGGTCATCCCTTGCCCTTGCGCCAATAAACCTTATATTTTATCATCATCGGCGGCTTTGCTTGTACAATTTGCCAGCAAGAGCAGTTGTCGTCACGAAACGGCCTCGATTACTGGTCAAACGTCGAGTGGACGTAGCGTTGCGTGGACAAAAAAAAAAGAAAAAAAAGAAGAGACTGTTAAAGCGTATCGCAAGTACGTAGCTGCTTTACTTGCACACCTCGCTGTAGCAAACACACTTGTCAGTGCCAAATCTTTTCCGACGACTCGTCAAACGGAGAGCATGCGTTACCCTGCGCTGGCTGATAACAAATTGCCGAACCATTTCGAGCATAACCAGCCTATTAGCCACATCTTGCGATATTAAACGCAGTTGTCTGCACAGAACGCGCAGTAATTAAAAAAAAAAACGAGCCACAAAAGGCGCACACAGGAAACGTACAAGAAGACAGGAAACCTTGCTTCCACCACTCGCGCAGCTGTCAACTATAGAAAACTTCGGCTCAAGTTGCCTGTAACTCACTTCACAAGTAAACAAATGAACTAGGTTTCTGTGTGCGTCTCTTCTTGGCTGGCTTTTTCTTAATGCAATGCACCAACTAGTCCAGCAACGTGGTTTACGCACAGTAAGCAGTTTTGTGCTGGCGTGCCAAAAATTGTGATTTTTTTTTTGCATCCACTGAATATTTTTTCTGTACGTCTTGTTTGTGAAACACAGTTTTCCACGCGAAATCTATTCTGAAGGCTGTTCAAAGAGAGAGTAAACATTACACCATGTAAACACACTGCTTAAACAAAGTAATCATGCACCCGTTCGCGCTATCTGAGCACTTTCATTCACTGCGAACAAGATCAAGTGACGTGAAGAGTGTTGATATTGCCTAGGAGTCAAGGTTCGTCTCACTCGAAGAGGTCAGAAGAGCGCTTTTGTTGCCCTCCAGGCACACGAGCGCCCACTGCAGGTTCATCGGTATATAGGCTGTGAAAGCAGGTGAACGTCCGAGCGAGCAAATACCGTGCCAATTCCTGACGCTGTGGTGGATTTTCGAAGGAGTCGCAGAGAACATGCGAAATGTTCTTTTGAATACAGCGCCCGAGGCACTTTGGGTCCATCTGTGTCTTCTGTGCAGCAGCAAGCTCAACACTCGATTCCCGCGGCCGATCTCTGCACCTGTCTTTCAATAAACATATATTTCTTTATCTTTTTCTCTCTCATTGCATCACACACACACGCTGCTCCATGCTGACCTACGTATATGTTTGGAAACAATGTCACATGTCGCTAGCGGATTCGCCTGCACGCCTTCTGTTCGACACGAAGTTGTGATGGACCCTGTACGCGAGGCTTGATGCGCGGGTCCATCGCCACTACGCAGCGGGGCTCTACATGGAGGCGACGTTCACCCAAGGCGCCCAGGTGCCGTTGTGGTACTGTGGGTAGGACCTCGGGTCTGCGGGCTTGTTGCGTGGCGCCACCGACGTGATTGCGTAGCTCGCGAGCTTCCGAATTAGCACGGACAGCAGCTGCAAAGAGTGAAGCGCACCAGGCCGGTTATATTAAACCAAGTTGCGCAAACACTGACAACGTCGGACGCACATACAACGAAAGCGTTTTACTTAGACTGCTCCGAGAGGTTGTTGGTCCTTCGATCAAGATTTATACGCCACCTAAAAGCGGTGTGTAATTTGTGTCCCGAACAAAGTTCCACGAGCGCTCACCTACCCAATACTTAGATGATGGTTTGCTGCAACTGTGGGCATTAAGGATGATGCAACATAACTTATTTGGCAGAATATCATGACGTATGCAGTAATCAAGGAACGCAGAATACAATGTCCCATCGTCAACACTTAAATACCTGTGTTAATTTACTATCTTGTTCGCAACGGCCTATTGCGAAATGTTAGTGGCGGTTCACTTTTCCGAAGTGAATCAGATATTTGCGTGTCTTATGTATACGCACACAAATTCTATTTTTCCTTATTAGTCGATGTTTTTTTGACAAGCCAATTACATGCGTCGCTCAAGAGAATAAACGTGTTCTATGCAAAATGAGGTCCACTGTTAAAGGAAGAGATGATTAGAATTGAGCGCAATATAAGTTATGCATTTCAACTTTTACGGAAAAAAAATGACCTATATGAATCGTTAGACAAGCACACGTGTAAATTATTATTTTGCTGGCGTTGCGTACGTGCCGTAAGCACTTCGGTGAGGTAAATTTATAAAAAAAAGCGCGTTCGCAAGTAACTACTTCGGTTGAAAAAACGGTTTTGGCTTTATTTCTTGATGCGTAATATTCGCAAATGTTGGTGAAAGTGTGCAAGAAAGTATTTTTCATTTGCTGCATTGTTCTTCTCAGTTTTCACAAATTTCCAAGAAATTTGAGTAGCCACAGAGAATATTTGTGTACTCAGTTGCAAAACTTGTGCAAGATAATATGTCGGAAGATATACGAATGCGTGATCGTCAGTACTGAGTTATCTTTGCGAATGAACACTAACCACGTCGCTCTTTCAAGTTCAATTTTGCGACAAGACGATAGGATTTGTTTTTGTAATGGGACTCAAATGTGTGTGCTTGTTTTCCGTCTACCCGACGCCGACGTGCGCACATGAGAAGAGGTGCGACGACACTTGTACAAACTGCCGCTTATTTGTATACCTCTCGGTTGTCGGGTGCCAGATTGTGCATCTCGCAAGGGTCCTTGGACAGGTCGAACAGGTAGGGCGGATCGCCGCCCACGAAGTTGGAGCTCTCCTGCGGGCCGCAGGTGAGCGTGGCCCTCTGGCGCCACTGGCTGGGAAAGAGGAACGCGCCCGTGTTGTAGAAGTCCCTCAACACGCGGGCCGCCTTAGACTGGGCCATCAGGCGGTCCAGGTCCGCGTAGGGCCGAGAGCCGCCGGGCGTCAGGAACCGCTGGTCGTAGAGTCCATGCGCCGAGACGCCCAGCACCAGCTTGTAGTCGCGGTAGCGCAGTGCCGCCGTGTCGCCCACGGGGTCGATGTTGTAGAGCAGCTCGACCCGCGGGGAGGGCAGGTCGGCGCACAGCTGCAGCCACATGTCACGGCCGTCGAGGCGCCTCATTTTCGACGGGTCTCCGCCTGGGCGAGATTGCGCAAGCGGCGTGGCTCTGAAAGGTTGGAACCCGCCGTGGTTGCTCAGTGGCTATGGTGTTGGGCTGCTGAGCACGAGGTCGCGGGATCGAATCCCGGCCGCGGCGGCCGCATTTCGATGGGGGCGAAATGCGAAAACACCCGTGTGCTTAGATTTAGGTGCACGTTAAAGAACCCCAGGCGATCGAAATTTCCGGAGTCCCCCACTACGGCGTGCCTCATAATCAGAAAGTGGTTTCGGCACGTAAAACCCCATAATTTTTTTAATCTGAAAGGTTGGACGTCGCGCAGCCGTGCGATTGACCTAAACCCTACAGTTGTCGTACTGTGAAGCGATATGAGAACCGATAGCGACCGTTGCTTGTTTGTTTGTTTACTCGTACGGCCGGTTATAGGCACGTTGAACTGGAGTTTTCCAGATTTGACAGCTGAGCGAGTTGTGGAAACAAAGCGGCAAGGACGCCATAAACATTCACCTTGATTCCTCCTGTGGCTTAACACGTGGCAAAAGTGTCCGAGATGGGGAAATATCGAAGTGCGCATGCTCTGCATACACCTGGACATGTTTTCGATCGAGATAAGGGACCGAAATCACAAATATTTTCGCCCGATAGTGATCTGTGCCACTGGCTGGCTGCCTTCGCTAATACTATACTGCATCAGGATTAATTGGCTGGAGATCGCTGTTACGAAGAATGCTAGTGTAGGAACTTTTCGTTAATACAGATCCAGAAGCGCAAACATTTGCGAGCTCAAGCTCGGTAAAGCTCAGTTCGTAAAGCTTGGAGAAGCGATGAGGCGCATAGGTCCTTGTGGCTTGGAATGGCGCCGCACTTTTTTTTTTTCGAATCCATAATGGCCGGTGTCGGCGACGCTGGGGGTATGAAAGAAAAAGTAGCGCTTTTTGGCTGGTGCAAGGTGCCTATACAATGTACTAAAACCAGGATTTATTAACTTCCACTAGCTTGTGCAAATATATGTCCTACAGGATAGTGGCTAGCCGGGCTTGTTGCTACGAAGACGTACTTGAGCAAACAGCGCAAGAAGGGGACACAGAAAAGGGGCATACGACACAGGCGCTGAATTCCAACAAATATGTTTATTGCGCGAGCGCGGTATATATAAGCAGAGAAGCATGAGTGAAAACGGCGGGATTAACATGAAAAGAATGACTTGAGGTTGCAGGTGGGCGGAGATGTGTTAAATTTGCAGATACGAGAGTTCCTTGTCTAATAACGGGATGGATAGTGAGCTCGTGCATGATGGTCCATGTTGGAGGATGGCAAATGCCTCGATAATTTCACGCGTGCGCTGGTCAGCGCACATTTGAATGACAACAAGGACTTTTCTAAAATTGGGGATGCATTCACACGACCTGCAATGCAGAGTGATATTGCTGCTATATTTTTGTTTTATGTTGTTGGCGTGCTCCCGGAGGTGGTCATTGAGGCATTGCCTCATGTGTTCTACGTAGGAGCGCACGCACTTCAAGGGTATTTCATAAACGGCCTCAGTGATGCATCTGGTGAGGGGCACCTGATGGATCTAGCCGCAACTTTTTTTTTTTGTAGGGAGGGCGTGGGGTAGGCTGTCGTCTCGGTTGACCCTTCCGCATAAGGCGTTCAGCTTTCCTGGGGCTGAAAAAAAAAACAACCGAAACACCCGCCCTTCGTGCAGCCTTCTCCTATCTATTGGACACCTTGTGCACATAGGGAATGACAGCCATTTTCGAAGTATTGATCTCGGTTTTGTGTGTCTTCTTTCTTTGGTGCATTTCCGCTAACATGTCTTCCGCTAGCTGTACCAGGAGGACGCCCGCAAAACTAGCCCGCGAAAGACGCTGCACCTGGCCTTCAAAGGCCATTTCATTCTCGTTTATGCACGATATTTGTTGCGCATTATGGAAGGTGGCGTTTACGATTTCCCTCCTCACTAACCTTCAGTGAACCGATGAAAAAGGCAAGAGGCTTTTTGCTGAGCGCGGTGCATACCTCCAGCATACATGTTATTTCTTGAAAAATAGGAGGAAGTCCAGAAAACGCAAGGTGTTATCCTCCGGTAGCTTCTTTGTGAGCGTGAGAACTTTCGTAGAATCTACAAAGCTATTGTAGACGACTTGTACCACTGAAGCAAGATCGTGTTCAGTGACCTCAATGAAGACAAGGTAGTCGTCGACGTACCAGAACGCCTATTTGGCGTGGGCCGTTGCGAGGTTCTTTTCGATGCCAGGGTCGTAGCGGGCAAGCAATAGGTCACTCGCAGGTGCAAGGCATGAGCCAATGCGCGCTCCTTCGT
The DNA here is from genome assembly GCF_038994185.2 of Dermacentor albipictus. NCBI lineage: Eukaryota > Metazoa > Arthropoda > Arachnida > Ixodida > Ixodidae > Dermacentor > Dermacentor albipictus. Next base: position 342,807,996 of record NC_091821.1, read on the forward strand.
TTTGGAGGGACATCTTTCCCGCAAGCAGGACCACTGTGGAGCGCAGGTACAGCCTTAGCAAGTCGAGGAACCTGTCCACACTTGTTCCGCACTCGTTTCGGAAGCGTACATCCCCGTATGCCCCAATACCTTTGTTTACTACTTCAAACAGTGGTGAGTGGGGCAACGAGTAATAAAGATCCTTTACACAGATGGGGAATGCTAACATCCCGCCTGTGCTGGGGGAGCTCAAATACTCCGATACAGCTGCTAAGCTGCGTACCAAGAAAGGGTCGTTCATCTCGAAGATGCCAATGCATTTCTGCAGGAAACTAGCAGGCGGCTTCTGCCAAGCACCTCGTTCTGACACAATCACTCTGAACGAGCAGTCGGGCTTGTGCGTTCTTCCTTAGAAAAAGGCTTCAAGGTTCTATCCACCTCAATTTTTGATCGCTGCAACAAGCTTTTCTAGTCCGGCTTTTTCGCAGGTCATCATTACTTCTTGCTTCGCCCTACTTGGAAGCTTCCCTTCAACTACATGAAAATGGGCTCTAATGGCTGCCTTAGCTTTTTCCTTGTAAACGTACAAAGGCATGACGGCGAAGTCGCCTTCCTTGTCGGATACAAGTAGCTTCAGCTACGCCTTCCTGATGGTAATAGCCAGTTGCGCGGGTTTAACACGTCGATCTATTTTGGATCGACGTGAAAAGTCACCGTCATCCAGAAGCACGCTGACCAGCGCAAGCGTGAAATTATCGAGGCATTTGCCATCATCCAACGTGTTCTTTCATACATCAGCTCACCATCCATCCAGTTATTAGTAAAGGAAATCTCGTATCTGCAAATTTAACACGTCTCCAATCACCTGCAAGCTGAAGTCATTCTTGTCATGTTTATCAGACCGTTTACGTTTACGATATTTAGCTTTTTTTCAGATCTCATGTTCCGTAAAATTTTGTGGTTGACTGTGCATTGTCGCAAAAAAGGGTAGCGGAACGGGTCGTAGCTCTCTTTCTTATCTTCGATGACATGAAAGGCTGTTAGAATTTCGCTAGCAGGTTCTAGGCATGTTCTGAAGATTTGTTTATTGCATGGACGTTTGTCTTTGATAAAAAAAAATACATGTCATGCCAGAAATTATTAAAAAAGAAACGACTCACTGCAGAGTCTCTGTGGGTATGGCGTTCTGCTGCTGAGCACTAGGACGCGGGTTCGTTTCTCGGTCTCGGCGGCAACATTACGATGGAGGCGATTTGCAAGAATGCTCGTGTACTTAGATACAGGTGCGTTTTAAGAAACTAAAGGTGGTGAAATTTGGCCCGGAGGCTTCCAATATAGCGTCTCCACAGCCGTCTGTGCATTTTTATTACGTTAGACCCCACAATTTTTGAAGGTATATATGATACGGATAGAAAACGTAGCGGCTTTCATCGCTAGCATGAAGGAAAAGTGGCTTCGTCTGAAGACTAAAAGCAATGGGAGTCGTGCTAGTAGCATCTCAAGAAGTCGGCCCGCCAAACTTTGGTCACTTTATGGCGAGTTGTGTCAGCAAAGATCAGAATATAGTAGAAAACACTGAACAAAGTCGCTGGCGCCAATGTTACTGGGTCTAAATAACCTTGAGTGGCGCGTGCTCTTGATGTGCCGCACTGTGAGCAAATATTCGTCAAAGTTGAAAAATGAAAACCGAGATTAACACACCCAACAAAAGCAACTGTTAGCAGGCGCCCTACCATCCGTGGTTGTTCAGTCGAAACATACTAGGAAAGCGCATGTGCGATTCAATTACGGACGTTGCACCAATAATGCCGTCTTGGTATTGGTAATTTGACGCATGTGGGCGTGTACCTTTCTCATCTGCTCCACAAGAAAAGTCCCATGCTTCCACTTTATTTTTGTGTGTTTGCCGCCACCAATGGTTCATGTAGTGCACTGTGTTTGGTGACAAACATGTTTTTCTCATGCCGGGATTATAATCTGATTGCTGCTCCAGCACAACATAGAAGTCTAAATTCGGCCACGGTGTTATGTTGAGCAGCCCTGAGTCACACGAAAGCGTAGTTTACACAAAGACAATGACTACAAAAGAATCGAGAGCTGGAGGAGCTGGCACATTCAGGGAAGCTTGTAACTGCACACAAAGGACAAAGGAAGATGAAACACACAACGCGGGCACTGTGTCGTGATTTCCACCGCCCTTTGTCCTTTGCGTGGTGTTACAAGTTTTCCAAGAGGACAGTGACGAAGAGTTGAAAACAAGTACCGGCGGCCCGGTAGAGCGTGGGAAGCCAGTCGACGATGTGCATGAGCTGGTGTGAGACCCTGCGATTACGGGTGACTAGGGGCGACCAGAGGAACGCGGCTGCCCGCGTGGCCCCTTCCCACAGGGTGCCCTTGGCGCCCCGTAGCGGCCAGTTGAAGCCACGGCTGGCGTGTAGTCCCCAGGGCAAGCCTCCGTTGTCGCTGCTGAACACTATAACCGAGTTGTCCAGCATGCGCTCCTGCTGCAGAGCCTCAAGGACGTCGCCCACGGACTGGTCCATCGCGTCCACCATCCCTGCACAGATTGTTCCGCGCTGACCAATGAGAGACGTGCGAGTTTGGAGGACGTAGAGAGGTACAAATACTTTAATACAGTTAAAACTCGATCTAACGAAACCAGATTTTATCAAGTTCCCGCTCCAATGAAGAAATTTCCATTCCCCGGCAAGCACCCATAAGGTTCCACGGTGTCATCAACCCAAATTGACGAAACTAGCTTGCATTAAGCGCGATTTAACGAAGCTTCTCTAGAAATAAATGAGTAAAAAAAGATGTGATTTGTTTCTAATTTTGACGCAGACGGGCTTTTCTTCGAGCGTGCGCTCTAACGCTGTCGCGTTAATACATCTGGCCACCCTATTCAAGGCTCTAGCTTTATTTTGACGAGGCTGCACGCCGCACCCATGCGCGCAACAACGGACTCAGCAGTCGCTAGCATTTCGAGGCTGAGGAGGCGGCCATCGCTTTAGCCGCCACCTCGACCAACGCCAGCGTCATACTCTCCGACTCCAAGCACGCCATCTCCAATTTCGCCCGAGGTCTCGTCTCGCCTTCCACCTTACGGCTCCTTCGCCCACTTCTACTGGAGGACGAGCCGTGTCACGTTGAACTGGTCTGGGTCCCCGCCCACTCGGGTCACCCCGGCAACGAGTCGGCTCACCAACACGCTCGAGGATTCGTCGACCGAGCGGTGGGCCCCTCCGCGTTGGACGCCCCGGTGCCGGAGCGCCTGGTCACCTACCACGACATTACCCAGCACTATCGCCTCGAACGGTACGCCTACCCACCTCCACATGGCAGTCTTCCCAAGCGGTCCGAGATCGCCTGGCGTCGCCTCCAGACCCGCACCTTTCCGTGCCCCCTAGTGTATTCGCACATCCACCCTGGTGTCATTGATCCAAGCTGCTGCCTGTGCGGCGACGTTGCCTCCTTGAACCACATCCTCTGGGGCTGCCCGGAAGATCCCCCGCCCGCCGACCTCGTCTCGCCACCCCCCACCGACGAACAATGGGAGGCTCTTCTCTCCAGCACCGACCGAGACATCCAAACACGGGTCCTGGCACGAGCTGAAGACTCCATCATGAAGCACAACCTGGAAGCCTACGTAGCTTAGCCTCCCTTATCCCTTACCCCTTCTAATAATAAAGTTGACACTCACTCACTCACTCACTCGCTAGCATTCTTTATGTACCAGGGGCGGCAGTAGCTGGGCCGCCCTCGCGGACTTTTTACACGCGCAGGCGTGGGTCAGCAGCAAATACAATGCCGTGGTACCGACGTCATTCATAGACTTAAGTATGAGAGCAGAGTTTGCATCGCTGTTAGTAAGTAAGCCAGCTCTTTATTAGTCAAGTGGGCTTTATACGTATATGTGTTCTTTGTTGTGGTAGAAGGAAAAATCCCTGCAAAGTGTACACGCAGTTGAATTTTTTTTTTCAATCAAGCATAGCAGCTACGGAAAACTGAGTTCTTGAAATACTCGTGCGATACGCGTTGTTGATGCTCGCTTGAATAAATGTATAATAAGGAAGCTCCGACAACTTCTTTTGAGAATATATGTATAAAAAAGACCAAAGGTGCCCCTACCATAAGGACTCTAAACCCTGGTTGTAGGTTTTGTTATAAGCACGTACAGTCGATTAACGCCCATCTTACCTGCGTATATCGTTCGATTCTTTTCCCCAATGTACGGGAATTTGTCGACGTTCTCGCTTGGCGCCTGGAGTTCTACTGGTGAGCCTCCATGAGGTGCTTGGTAACACAGGGAGAGGAAGAACGGCTGGTGAAAGCAAGAATAGCATTTCACATTTTCTGAAGCAGTAACATAGCATTTGCGCTTTACAAAGTAGAGGATTGGAGACATCGTGGAGGAAAGAAATGCTACGGAGCCCTTTGGTTGCAATTCAAGGGGTTGTCGTCGTCGTTACCCTGATGACATTACCCTGCTTACCTTTCACTGCGTGCATCTTGCCCTGTCATGTGCCGAGTTCTCACTGATTTCATGGTGTGACAATTTTTTACTGCTTCCTCAATCTTTCCAACGTTATAATTCCGAATATCGCTTACTTTCTCCTGCTTTATCAGCTTTGACAGTTTAGCGAATTCTATCCGATTTCTTTAGGTACACACTTCCATGCTTTGCCGTTTCGTCATTAGGTCGTTGTTGCTTGGGAGAGCTTATACCTACTGGTTGTATTGGCGCCCCTTGCCTCCCACTTCATTTTCTCCTTCTGAAATCAGCCTAGTTACAGTTTCAGCGAGTACCCAAAGGGTACTGGGTGGTGAAGTTATAATTTTAGTTGCATCTGACTTTAGGCTTGAGAAACCAGCGTTCATACCAACTTGATTCTTCTATTGAACCGTTTCCCTGACTTC